>NW_008751782.1:1119750-1150020 GCF_000715545.1 Opisthorchis viverrini
ATATATATATATATATATATATATATATATATATATCAAGTAGTGTACTCACTAATCCCACCGTATGAACTTCAAGTTGGACCGGTTTATAGCCGGTTTAAGGCCTTAGTCTGAGATAAAGGCCATAAGTGGGAGCAGTACTTCAACGTGTTAATTTAATGTGATTATATGATTGTTCCCCCGGAACAACCAGTTCATTTTGGAGTACAGTTTGGTCCTGTTAATGTATGCCCATGATATCTTGAACCGTTTTGTAATGAACGGGAAATGGTTGTGTTTATTGAGGACGAATTATTTTTTTGCCGGCTAAACAGATGGCGCGCCAGTTCCTCCGAGGACAGTGTTTAAAAGACTACAACGTGATTAGCACTCTTCTCATTCATATAATCCCATACCAAATTTAATCGGTGATGCTTCTCTGATGCTTAGTACCTTGATGAACCCAGCTCTGTTTCCACCTATTCGAATTTGGAGGCTGTAAGTGAGATGCGCCCACAAACTAGATTGCACATAGGGGCTACATTTGTAATTACATTCAGCTAGGAGTGTTTGTACTGGATAAATTTTAAGCTGATCGTCAGGTAAATTACGGGCCCAGGAAGTCCGTTTTTCGTCTAAAAAAGAAACCAGAAACATACGCGGTTATAACGACTGAATAACGAAACTGAGCGATCCCTAGTCTACGAGCGTAGGGTAATCGTTTTTTCGCCAGAAGTACATTGTCTGTTTGGCGATACGTCAAAATATGGTTAGCTTGGGTGCGTATACTGGTGCTTGATCTGATGGGGCGAGGAATTTAGCTTGCAAACAATTTGTCTACAACCGCACGCCATCAATGCGCTGTTGATTGGGCAGTTCCGCCCTAACTGATCGAGTCTATAGTTCACAAATGGTTTGTGACATCCGTCTATGTACTAATCCAATAATCCTTTCTCGTAATAATTTTATTCCCTTCTGCAATTTTTGTCTCATTGAGGGTGAATATTCTCAAATTTCAGTTGCTGGCGAACATACTGAAGCTCAACACTGATGTGCCTAATCTGGCCGTTAGCGAGGCATATGTGCAAGAGGCCAAGCCAAGTGGATCGGGTGCAAACCTTGCCAGGTAGGCTTTTATTACGGAAAAGGTTATGGTCGTGTATCTTCTTGAATTTATTTCTACCCCCTGAACAAATTTGCGCACAAAACCAACACACTTAAGTGTGTGTAAACATAAAACTATGATGAATCTGACTCGGCGATTATCGTCTCTTTCGGGCAGTCGCTTACATTGCTTACGTTCATTCGTCGGTCTGGTATTTACCCCTCCTAACAGTTAACACACCCAGCTTTGTCAGAATCTGTACTTGACCTTCTGACCACTGAGGACCGTCGGGGGTCGTTCGCGGCGTTAAGTGGTGCTGTAGGATCATTCTGACGTTCGTTTGCAATAATCGTGCTAATCTTGGTATAGCAATTAAACCTACCATAGTTTCACAAATGCCTTTTCATAAATTTTGAAATATGCGAAAACCGTAAGCAGTCGAGCTAGAAAACTGTTTCTACTTAATGCTGAGGAAAGTTTCAGATGCTGCTGTGATCACTTCTTTTGACTGAGTCCAGCTTACTACTGGGTCCTGGTCCCTCACAGATAACCAGCTTAATGGCCTACTACAAAGTGCGCATTTCAGTCACTCAGCCAAGGTATATGAATCTTTACCCCAGATGCATTGATATCACAGTGGATACACCGTTGTTTTCGAGCATACATGGTTTAGTCTCTTCTGATTGGTCGCTTGAATTATGACTTGCGAAAATAGATAATGAAACAAATTCGACGAATTTTAAACGATCTTTGCATATATTAGTTTTGTTTGTTGGGTACCGTGTCCCGCAGGGTTTATACAATTCGTTCGTCAATAATATGCTGTAAGCTGGTAATACACCAACATAAGTGTCTGAGTTGATCTTCCTTTGGTTTGTTTTTCATTCCGTTCATGCGATGTACCCTCGAAAAGTCTACCGCTGCCTCAAAAATCAGGCGAAAACAAAAACAACGTAGGATCTGTTACTCGGAAACAGGATCCAACCCATCCAACGGGGTCAATCAGTAATTTAGCGTGAGTAACAATGCTGAAATTGTTCATTCGGTTCTTAAAAACACGCGTGTTTATGCTTTTTGGGTTGCCGGAATTTGAGTTGGTTGCTATTCCACTCACTTCACCCAAATCCTTGCATATTTTAGCGTCAATCTCGATCCAAGGTCACCACATGTGTCACCTAAAGCAGCACATAAAGCTGCGCGGAATCGTCCAATTCCAAAGGTGTCCTGCTTGAGAACACAACCGGATAAATCTAAGTCAGTTTCGCCCACCATTCAGCGTCCAACCTCGACAGCACTTAATCGAAAGCGTGAGCAAGCGCGTTTGATCGGAAAGACCGCACTCAGCAACCGTCGCTGTGATGAAACCATAACATTTGTCGGGGAGGTGAGTTGATGCGTTGCTGGCTGAAATCAAATTTGAAGCACATCAATGCAGAACTTTATTGAAACAACGAGGTTTATCTTGGTAACTGTGTAGAGAAGTAAAATGGCACATGAATTAATCCGCAATCAGCATTAAGTGAGTCATAAAACTATTCAAAACCGCTTACTAATAAATTTGATAACCATAGTCAACATTTGCGAGGACTAGAGCGTTCTGGACGCTGTATGCAGCGGTTGCGCTTCGTTCTCCGCGCAATGGGGCATTTTTCGTGACAAGGATGTTTCCGCTGCGAGAACTTCTGAATCCCCAACCCATATCAAAGACACTTTCCGATGCTCAGTTAGCTTATGTACAAGAAAACTCTATATACTGCATCAAAACGTCACCTAGCATACAATAATCGGTCGACCAACCATAGAAACGTTTGTACCCACTAACAGGGTTGCCGCAGTGTCCTAGTGCACCGACCCTAGCCAACAATGCCAGATGCAATTTGATCGGAATTTCCCTGCTTTTCCATTTTTGAACAAACTGTTTGGTTGAAACGTAGATTCAAAGTAATGAATGGGAAAACTCAGGTAAAGCAACGCAGCCTGTGTTACATGTCCATAAGCGACAGGATACTTTGTGACATGGACTGCATTCAACTAAGTAGCATATTTACAGAATAAGTCCAATAATATAATGTATGCCCAATTACATCAGCGTTTCTGAACTCAAAGTGTCCTTCCACAGGAACAAACGGGTGTCCGAATTTTGGCGATTAGACTTTTGACTTACCAAGTGTCGGTCCGACGAATCTGATAGTTAAGGCGTTTGACACCCCCTTTCTCTTTCTGCTTGTTCTAAACTTTTGGTCTTAGCCTCCTGGCCGATATGGGGTAGGGACGCCTACGCTGCCACTACAAAACACCCTCAAACCTGTTTGGCTTAGTCAGTGAGATTCTGCTTGTGTAGGCAGGGCAGCATCCCACCAAAATAACCGGATGCACTTTGTATTTATTTACCCGTATCGCCAGTTATTTTCACGTCACAGCAGCCCCAGGGCTGTACATGCATATGCATGGGGCCCAAATTCTTCAAAAGAGCCAACACGGCAAGCCAAAAGGCTTAAAAAGTGGTAACGGTTCTTCGTTCATCGTGACGTCCACACCCGCAGAATTTCATAACAGATACCAAAAGCACTAGATAGTGCATCAGTGAGACTAGGCGAGTGAAAAGCTGGCACGATTAAAAATCACATGATGCCACTTATTCAGGTTTGTCCTACGACTAAGTGAAAGTGCGCATCCCAAAATGCTACTTATTCGGTTTGTCCTATGGCTACTTCAATCTCGGAGCATTGCGAACATGTTCCCCCGACGATAGCCTATGCGTCACCCCTTGGCACCTCAATGTTTCACCGTTCATTCTATCCAGTGAACCCGGGTTTGTACGGTGTAATAACCGGTTTGTTTAAGCCATCCCCGAGGCATTCCAGGATGTGTTTTCGCACTTCGTTGGTGAAAGTTCGATTTCGACAGCCTCCGCGAATTTAGTAAACACGCCATAAATTTGAGCTTTTCACAGGTGCGACTAAGACTGGTGGAGAGATCCCTCCCACAAGGAAACCAATTCCAATTTGTCAGCTTCCAGCTTTCAATCCTTCGTGCACGCAAAACACTCTGCCCCATCAATGGAACCAGGGAATTTTATCACAAAGCATAGTTTTGGCGGTGTGAATTTTTGGCACCATATTGCTCGTCTTTGAACCAAACAAAAAACTCTATCTTCCAGGAGCAGGAGGCACATGGAAACAAAAAAACAGTATACAAGAATTTGAAAGCTCCATCTGTGGACATAACCTCATTTTGATCGATAGACGAATGAAGTACTACTCATCCAAAACATGTCAAGCCACGATGCACACGATTTTTCCAACGACAGTATGAGGATTTTGGGGATGGCTGCTCGAAACAGTTGTCTCGCCACAGCCAGAGAGAGCAATGTTTTGTATCTTGACAAAATAGTGTGGGGTGATCAAAAGACTGCGATGAATTGTACGTTCACTTAAGGTAGTACTACATCTTGAAACCAGCAGGAAATGCCTATCAGTTGTTCGCCCAACTCAAAGAAGAGGACAAGCGGTCATGAATATCTCATTATTCATCTATTACTATGTGTGAGTCACATGTTCAGCCTATCAACAGCTCGAAAACTAGGTTTCAGTACCTTCATTATGATACAAACAGGCGCTGAACCATTACCTTGAGTGGACGCAGTTTAGGTACTTTAAGATGGTGTTCATTGTAAAAGAAACAACTACTGTGCATAGCGTTGAGGCTGTACAATAAACACTAGTTCTTACTGTCTGGGTCACCACAAACGAAGGAAAACAAGGCACCAGCATTACTGAAGAAAGGCATTTGCACGGATATTAGCTAACACCACAAATTCACTTTTGAGAACTTGGTAAGCATTGAGATTTTGCCCATTTTTTTACGTTTGTTCGTCAGATCAGTGAATTTAACTCTATTTACCACTAACAGATTGAATTAGCTCAAAATATTGTGGCAGCGTTAAGCAGTAATCTCAGTTACTTCGACCTAAACGAAGGCCAGCCAAAAGGAGAATTTTCTTTGTCGTTTCATGCTTCGGCTTGTTCGAATCCTATAGGCCTAGTACTTCCAAACACCCATACGATGCGCAATTCCTTAGGAGGAGTTGCTTCTTATCAGGCACTGACCACACAACCTCGTGATACCAGTCTCTACTTAGCTGGTGAGGATCGATCAACCGACCAATCCTGAAGTTAATTCAATGAAATGATCCAGCCAATGAGAGTGGAGCTTCGAGATTCGTGCTTGAAACGATCGAATACTAAGAGTTTGATAAATTTTCTGTAATGTGCTGTAATGTAATGCAGAGTACGCCCTGAGAAGAAGTAGTACCTACCCTTAAAATATTCTCGTATTTGAATGTTGTATTTTTACAGCCGAAAAGACATCTATTTTCGCCTTCATACAGTAACATAATGGTTGACACCCATATCGAAGGTTTTTATCATGTCTAGAAAACTGTGAGTGGAATTTTTGTTTGTTATAACCCTAGTTACAGCAGTTGACTACAACTTCACGTTCAATTTTTCATATCCAAAACCGAAGTTAAACCCTTCTTATCACCACGAAAAAATACCTTCAAACGTTTTATGATTTGTTCGTGAATTGTGTCCGAAGTACTTTCATTCCGTTGATTTGCTTTTGTTCTTTCATTCCCCGCAATCACACAGATTCTTTCCGATTCTGGCCCTGGTGCCTCGCTAGCTCAGAAAAACCCAAACCCGAAGTCGTCTAAAGGCGTGAGTTTGGGAAGCATTCTCGTTCTCTGCACTGTTGCTTTTTGCTACCTTTGACGTTGTCGCGCGCAAATGCATCCATTATGGTTCTTAGAAACGTCAATAGTGATCAAAACATCTAGCGTTCCCTTGTGTTATCCCTGGACTTGCTCATGGCAGTCTGGATGACCTAATCACCACCCAGTTGTCATTGCTGTATTTTTCGAAAAATTGATCACATTGTGCACTTCTAACAGATATTGAAGGTCCATCAATACATCCTAATCTTCTATTGGTCGGAAATTAAGTTCTGTTCACCAATCGTCACCCTCTGAGCGAACATTGTTGAGCCGCCTAGACACGCCTTTTTACTCAGTATATGATATGTTACAAATGTTGAGGGATTTTATGATAAGGAATCCACCTTTACAACAAGTTGTTCCAAATTACTACTGGATTTGTGCTCGTGGTGTGCTCCGGTGTCCTATCCACTGTGATAGCAGGCATTTCGACCACTTCCAACAGTGAATTAAAACAAGTGTGACTCTGTTCCTTTAACACAAGAAGCTTCATGTACCAACTCACCGATGTGAATCCACAAAAAACAAGGTAGAAGGAACAATTTCAAAGTTCACAACATGCCTGACTGACGGTAGATAACTGTCGAATTGATTTCGAACAAGGAAGAAGTATAGCTGAAAGGCCGCCCGTTGGGTTACATCGCTCCTAAGGTGCACTTATGATACACATATGGCTAACTTTTGATAAGCGAGCTCATCTTGGTCTGCACCGCGCTGTTTCTGCAGAAAATCATATCTTGCACTGGTACACAAATGACACTTCAGAACATTGGAATTCTTAAGGCGAGTCATTTTATATATAAATACATATATATTAAATACATATGAAATGCAATAGAATAGATTGTAATACCTACAAAATAAAGATGGTATAGAGATGAAAAACAGAGAGGCAACCTGAGGATCCGGGGTTTGGCTTGGTGAACCACTCGAGGTTTTCCTATGTTTAAGTGGTGGTGTCCCTTTTGATGACAGTGGGAGCAGTATACCACGTCACTCGAAATTCAAATGCACGTTTGGTGTTGGTTCGTGAAACCTAACCGATCACCAACAATCACACATGCTTTCTTTGTTGGCGCTGGAAAAAACGAATCAGTATTCCAATGGTAAAGTTATTCGTGAAAATACGTGAAAGTTCAAAATGCTTCTTCCATTGATATCAAGGTCATAGCTCAACACATCAAACTGTTCTTATACAAGCCTGCTTCAATAACTGTGAACAGAACAACGCATTGGTTCTGTGGTCGGAAAATAGAAACATTCAGTGTCTTCCACGAGGTTTTAATGTCAATTTGTTGTAAAAGTGAATAACTAGGAAGAATGGCATGGGTTGCTCGGTGGATGAATACTAGATCTAGTTCAGCAGATTTAGTAACAAAATTTTGGGACATTCTGTTGAAACTCCTGCAGTCAACAAAAGCCAACCCGGATCACGGGATAGTCCGTCATTTGGGATGGTGGTAAACCATATATATAGTTTTCAGCATCTTAGAGAGCATCGTGTTCTTCGGGAAGAAAGACTATAGTTCCAGCGACCTTGCTGATAATGTTTACACATCTCCGTGTTTGACCTCATTTAAATGATCCACAACATGATAAACCCATGGCTGTGAAGTTTCACTCTCATAAACATTTAGTGTTTACAGTGATTCTCCTTGTTTTTCTGCGAACACCTAATCCTTTTGTGCGCTAAATAGAACCGATCAATGCTTCACCATCAGCTCTTCCATTGAAGCTCACCTTCAAAATTATTTCGTTAGCGCGTGTCCGGTGATCACTAATCAGACCAAACTGTTGAACGCCGCTGCATTTTTCCTCGTAAAGCAAACCTTAAAAATGTCTTTTACTCCCCAGTAAGAGGACTGCATGGAAAATTTTCTAAACTTCACGTGGTCCATGGCTTATTTTATGATGATATAACACAGGGTGATGAGTTAACACTGAACATATATAGCTTTTCTGCAAGTTCTTTAGCTCACCCAGGCAATCTAAGGAGTCTGTCGAAGTCTCCCGCCGGCATTTTCGTCGGTCTTGGAAAGCAACACTGGTCCATGTTTTTGTTAGTAAATACTGATAAATCAATCCAAGTAATCACTTTGTTTGAACAACGGTTTCCTCATTTTATTCTGATGGACTATGAAATCCGTTGTTGGTAATCATGTGACCATCATCTCATTAATCATGTATCAAAGGACAACGTTTTGTAACGTCACTGTATCCGGATATGAGTAGTATGAGACGACTGCTCAGAATCTGAATTTAGCCCACTACCTGTTTACGGCCCTTCAGTTAGGTATACTGCCATAGAAAAACTTTATTTGATTTGTCTGGGTGTTAATGTTTTGGCACATATGTGTGGTGAAACTGTTGGTCCTAGTGACTCGATGGATTCTCTCCTATTCAATAGCATGCCGATGTACTTTCGTGTATTCAGTGGCACACAGGCTGCGCGATGGTTCATTTGCAACATCATCGAATAAAGTTGCCCTTCGTTTTGATGCCAACAGTATGGGAGTCTGTCTACCAGAAACTCCATCAAGACTCCAGTTGTTGAAATCTCATCTTCACGGACCACCGTCTTGTAGATTTGAAGATGGGATGATTTTTAAAGTTTCGGGATAAAATCCTGTTTTCATGTACGCTAAAACTGTCTGTGGATGGCGCGTTTAAGATGTAGGTTGTATTCCCCAACGGAATCCACGACGGTTCTTTGGTATTGCGTGTGTACTTCCTCTGAAAGTGTATCCAAGTTTGAAGGACTCAGTTTAAAGAATTCAGCACCGAGTTGAGTTTTTAGTTAGACTAGCCCAAGTTATTTGGAAACTATTTGCGGGAATACGTATAAAAGGGGTTAAATTCCCTACAAGAGACACTTACTGAAAGAATTAAACTACCTTGCTTGTGTGGTCATTTTGTTCGGGGGGGTTCGTGGATATATGATATGAAACATAACGATGATCAGCGCGCGATTATGTCCAAAAATATTGGAAACGGGGGGGGGGGGGTTCGTGGATATATGATATGAAACATAACGATGATCAGCGCGCGATTATGTCCAAAAATATTGGAAACCAAACCACTTATTCCTCATGTGACTTTTTCAAGACCTTCAACCAAAGCATACGTGACAAGTAAAGGATATTTTGCTCTGTTCCTCCTGCAAACCCACTCACCGACTAATTTTAGAAGCGTTCTTTTATTACGATCTCTATGGGTTTTGACACAAAGACCGTTATTGGCGTGAATAATATAGTAAATTGATCCTAACCACAATATGCATATGACCCAGTGATAGATACGGATAGTTGGGTCGTAGTCAACCTTTCTGATAACTTACTACATCAACAGGTATTTTATTTGCTCCATCCCATAATATTAGACCACAGAAACTGAAAAAGCATCCAGATAATAAGAGCTAGACACCGATGGATGTAAAATGGCTGTAGTTTATTCTGTGCCTTACTTCGTCTTGGTTCTCATTCAGATTTGTGTAGATGTGCGTGGTATGGACGGGGAACAATCATTTGCTTGCCTCCCTATTTAGACTCTTGTGTGACATGTAGAACTTCACTCTCCCAAAGCCCATGATTATAATCTTTCAATCCAGCTAATTAAGATTCTGGGCTTTAATAGTTCAAAGTCGCTTGATAATTTTCCGCGCTGGCTTATCCTCAAACAAATGACAAATTAGTCTGTAGTTTGTTTCCTGAAATATACCGCTTACTTGGTAACTAACCTGGCTGACAGTGGCGGTCAGTGTGGCCGTTATGCTCTTCCTCGAGTTGTCCAGTTGAGTGTAGACCGGTTGTTTATCTTGGTAATTTGCTTACATCCGTTTCGTCAGTAGTCGTGGGAGCGATTTCACGAAATGTGGTAAGTAATTGGTACAGACTTGGGAACATAGGTTCTCTTGAGAAGGAAGAAAAAGCTTCCTCGTGGAACCCTGGCTATTTTGTCATCCGGTTTAATGAACTGTTTCCAGCTGTCATAAATATTCCTTATAGGCACACAGGGATTCGAGAGATTTGTACTTCTTTCAGAGGCAAGTTTGTTGCGTTACCGAACCGGCTGGTTTTCGAGGTCAGCTGTTTATTAATTCCACTTTCGATACCGCCTCAGAAACTTTCCGACAGCTATTACGAAATTCGCTCTTCTTGGTGCTCATCAGACGCAGTCCCTCCCCTAGTCCAGTCCCCTGAGCACGAGTCCGACCACCGACTGGTTTAAATTCGCTCTTCTTGGTGCTCATCAGGTAGACGCAGTCCCCTAGTCCAGTCCCCTGAGCACGAGTCCGACCACCGACTGGTTTCCATTTTTAGAACACATTCTAGTTTCAAGATGAGCACGAGCAATTGAATCAGTGGGAGGCAAAATGGCTCTCCTCCACCGTTCAGTAATTCTGGAGGACACTCAGCTGTTCTAACAGCGCGATGATGCATCAAGGCAGAGTAATATTCAAGATTTCAGGAACTGATGCTACGGAGTCAGGTGGCTTACTCAACTCTCATTGGAAATATTGCAATTTAGACGTTGGTTTCCAGCATATATCACGTTGTCAATGTTACCTTCGATTGACTCATTTACGAAAGGCCCAATAGGTCACATTTTGCGAATTAACTAAAACAGTCCCAGTACATCCCTAAGCATATTGAATTTTATGTATTAATCACTTAACACTTGGGACCCTGGATGGACTAGCACCCTCTAGTACGACTCAACGGTAGATTGTCGCGTCGCGATACGAAGCATTTTCTTTGCGACCGAAAACCACATCGATTTTGAGCAATTTAGATCTATAATGAGAAAAAGTAGAAAAGTGCCTCAGCTAAGCAGACAAGTACTGGCTTATCGCAAACATTCCAGGTGCCTGTGCCTTCAGTTACTTGTCCAGAAAGTTTTGTGTAAACTTAAAACATGAACAACAACAAAGTACACTTTTTTCGGTATACCTTACGGTTTTCTGCCAGCTCCGTGGACTCAATTTTGACAAATGGACCACTAGGTATAGCTATGCTTGTTCATGTGTTCGTTGGCGACAATTGTGCTTCGTGAATTACAGTAGATCTGCTGTCCAGTCAAGTCAATCCACAATTTTATTGTGTGCATTGTCAGTCCATTTTGCAGAGTGCGCTCAACCTTACACATCCTATTTGTAGGCATGAGATTATATAATCTCCCTGCTCCAGATGTAACGCAGAACTATGGAAGAATCTTTACGACACCTAGTAAATTGGTTCTGTGTGCATACTAGCAGATTCATCAGTAGCTCTGCTTAGAGTTGACGTATCTCGTTTCGTATCTTGTTTCCAAATCAAGGAATGTCGGAATTTCGTGCCACAAGCTCCTGTCAGATCAACTCCTTCAAGAGGAAAACCGATGTCAGTGTCCACGGGCAACAAACCATTCACTACACAGTTTCGAGATAGCTTGCGAGGATCTCCACGCCTACCGTCTCGCCCCGTCACTCGTGGAAGTTCCCTCATTAGAGGCACACGCTCTGGACGTGGAGGGGTTGGATATCAAACAGGTGGGTACACAAATTAAATTTGAATGCCACTGGGACGAATTTCGTCATGTTTTCGCTTATTATTACTGTGACTGTCTGTGAGTCAGTCGAAGCTTTTCAACAGTTGCAAACCGAGTCACTGGATTCATTAGCGTTTAAAGGCAATCACTGTACACTTTCATGTCTGCCTCATCTGTTCTGAGTCTATGACAGCCTTTTTTCTTTAGTCGCAACACTGCACGGAGTACTACTCAGCCCCTCACCTCTTGGTTAGTAGTTAGTCCGCTTGATCCACACTGTGCACAAGGACTCATGAAGTATCATGAGAAACACACTCAAACGATCTATGTGTACGATGAAACACTCTGCCAATCCATTTTTGTACTTAGTACATAACATTATGTCCCAAAGAGAACCATTTAACAAAGGTGGAGCAACAGACAAGGCACTATGTTCAGGAATCCATTAGGAGTTAGCCATTTCTCAATCCGAATAGCAGCCTACTTCGATATGGATGCGTGCATCAACCCAAAAACATAAACATTCAAATGCCAAAAGTTGTCTCCATGTGAAAAAGATCTGCAGTTGTCCCCAAGAATATCATCAAAGCTCACAAATGTCCAATCTACTTTCGTCTCTTCCAGTAGGCTCGACTGATAACAAAGTCTACTTGAGCCGACTCTCTTCTCCGGATCTTCCGATTGAAGATGAAGAACAAACGACAGTTCCAAGTGATTGGTCTATTAGCAGTAACGTGAGACGTATTCTCGGACAATCGGACTATCACTTCCCAGGGCCGGATCACGCCAATTTTGCGTCCCGTAATATACCCACAGACTGTTCCCACAGAGAGGTAAGTACAGGGCTTTTTGGAATCCGGCCTGATGTCTATGAGGCACTGTTCGCCGGCTTGTCACCAAGTTACTGATGTATCTTTACAAACGCAGTCAGTACCGCTAAAAGTTTCGTTTGTTAGTTCACGACATGGAAAAGAAAGGCGGGACAACATCAAACCGACAGTGCATGATTAGAAGGACAGCCTTTTTATTTGTTGCACATTCAAATATGGGGGAAAAATTTTCTCACGCAAAGGAAGCCCATTATTTTTTATATAAATGTCCCTATAATATTCCCCTTTCGAATCGAACTCTTCCACAATCGAACTTGTAAAATGACTTGAGGACGTGACTGCCCCAATTGATGTGCAGCTTTTTGGACTTTGTTTGTAAGAGTTAAACTTGCTTTGAGCGTCTAAGTGACTTTCATTTTCTATCCAGTTCCTGGGAAGTTTTCCAGTAAGATTTTATCAAGATATCTTAAGAGATATAAAACGGTGTTTCAGAACGATGAAGTGTGCGATTATTGATTGAGGAAACTACTCCGCATTCTATAAATTTCCGAAAAGTTTACAAGTTGCTGTTTGTGATTCTGACTACTCAAAACGATTGTCTTAGCGCATCAATTAATTCGGGAACAAAAAGCTTGGATACAACGTCTATAGGCTTTGGTTTGTCTAGTCTTACTCATGTAAAAAGTAGAATATGTTTCCTATTCAGCCGACTGTTCTTACAGTGACTCTGTTGCAAAAGTTATTCATTTAAATGATGACTGAGATTGACTTGCGCTCGAGTTCATGAGCTTTTCTAATCATCTGGAATCCGCAGTCTGGTTCACATTCCATAATAACAATAATTATTTACAAGCTAATTGATTGCGCTCCAAATTTCGATCAGAATCCTATAACAATCACAAGCCTTTGTTCGCCCCTTGAGCGAATGTGAACATCAAGTGGCCATATGCACATCAGGTCTGTCCTGCTTCTTTGGGATAACAGATCTGCTTCCTGAAATAGGGCGAACGAACTCCACATGAAGATATTAAATTCGTGGGACACCAAGTTTGGGGATCCATTTTGCCCTAGAAAACATCAAAATGGGTAGCAAGGCAAAGTGTTCTTCATTGATGTGAAATTGCCATAAAGCCACCATTTGTGGGGATCAGACAATACTGATCAACGAGCCCTTACCATGAACGATCTTCATTTCACACAAACCCGTAAGCAGTATTTAAGAGGTGCATTTGTTTGGAGGTTGACAGATAAACTAATCAGCTAGATCAGGTGGAGAACGGCATACTATACAGTTTGAGAAGTAATAAATATCCACCGGGAAGGGGCAAAAAACAGAATCACATAGAAACGAAACCAAACAGGAGAGTTTTCTCCAGTCGCTTCATCAGGTAGCACTAACTGTTAACGGTGAGTGATCTCCATGTAAACGGACGATAAATCTTAGGATTGGGCATATTGGATGCAGTGTGAACAACAAGGAGGAATAAGTGAGTTAGCATGATGTTTTGATCACTCCAGGTGGGCTCGAGGAGATTATGGTCTTAAAGTTGTTTTGATACAAAAGACATGGTGTGTGTACCGCGTCACAGTGCATGGTGAACAAAACACATCAACCATTGGTGATATTAGACTGCTGATTCATGTATCCACTTCGAGAAAAACAACTAAAAGTGGCCTCTTATGGAAAAGTTTTGAAAGTTAATAGAATTTTCAAGGTCCTTTTTTCCAGCAAATCGTCCTTATAAAAGACTCGCTTTTACTTCCGATATATGAGCTTGATTAAAGTCTTGCGTTCGTCTTGGGAAGCATACAATTGCACAGAAAGGATGGTTTTTTCATTTTTGCACTCAAAAGGAACCAGTTTACGTGAAAATGTCAAAAATCACGTCGGGGATTGTTTTTCAATGTTCTTAGCCAAGGACGCATCAACTAGTACGTCTGCTGGTGAATCGAGTAGCTTATGCGGTCACGAGGTGTTCTTTGCGGTCATTCGTTGGCTAGGCAAAGATATGCGCTGTCTGCCTCCATGAAGCTGGGTCGTGGAACCGACAGAAGTGAAAAAGTGCAGGCTGATCGACAGTTTAGTAGGTTAGATGTGTACACTATTAGTGACATTCTTATCTAAGATGCATAGGTTGGTCTCATCACACCTGATAAACCCCTGCCCACGATCTAATTCGTGTCAGCTGCATGTAAACCTGCTATGGTCCTTTGGTCCTCTGGGTCAGTCTATCCCGATGACTCTTGCTTTCCTCATGCTTGAGAGCTCCTGTCCATCGAAAAATTGGGTTTACCACAGAGCTGAATATTCAAATTGTTCACAAATCTCTTTAGCACTGTCTGACGGCTGAGATCCATAGTTCAAGCATATCGATGTTGTTTATCATGAAAAGCAATTCACCGACCATTTTGTCCTGACCGCGGCTTTTCGACATAATCTACTAGGATCAACGTCACTTCATTGTACTTGGAGACTGACCATACCCACCTATGTGGTTGCAGCCTAACTTCTGATTGAGGCGGTGTTAATGGGTGGCCTAACTAAGTTTCCTGGTTATAGTACTTCTCAACTGAATGTGACAAGTAATGTTACCTCATGCTCCAGCCGCAACGAACCATGAACAAGAGATTCCATCGCTTCTTTCACTACCATCCTTTTGAGTAGCAAATAAGTGTTCATCTGTACATACACAAAGTGCTTGATGAAGCTTTGCGGACTAAACCCAACTGATGAACCTCAAAAAGGACGAAACCGGCAGTGGGCTTCCAAGAGCTTTAGTCCGCTTCATAAGTAATTTCATACGGGGAAACCCTGATTCTAGTCCTCAAAATGTTACCGCTTGTGAGATCCTTGATAATCGTGAGAAATTAGGGAAAGTCAGCAATCCTATTCTTGAGATGATAATCACTTTGATGCATGACTAGTTCATGATGTTCGATGAAAACCAGGTCGTTCTCTTTTATCGATTATTTTAAGAAAGAGTTGCAGAACAGATGCAATCTCGGAGAATGGTGTGTGTGTGTGTGTGAGCCTGTATAATCTCATTCTATAATGTCCCATGCTTCGGTAGGAGTGTTCCAAAAATTTCTTAAACACCAAGACAAGAATATGTTTAGTTTGTAAACCGAAAATTGAAGGCACACGCGTTTGCACTAATGATGACGCGCGGTCTCTCGAAAGTTTAATGATCAGTATATGGGTAGATAATGATGTCTTCCTATAGCCAGACTAATCCACTTTGTCAGATTTTGAAGTCATCGGTACACAGTATTGCTGAGTATGCAAGTGGCATGAGAGAAGGCAGGAGGCAAGACTATACACAGGGAAGTCAAGGAAATATGTCAAAAGCATTCAGACGACTGGGAAGAATGTCTCCAATTCGTACTTTAGATATCAGATTGATGAGGAATGCTTATAACCAACGAAGTAAAGGACTATAAATTCCGGGTATTTCTTACAAGTTTATCAAAGTGCATTGTGGAAAATCACATTTGGAACATTCGAAAATATTCATATAGGACCGGTGATTGATCTAGAGTGCTGAAAACGTCAGAGTGGAAGAGTAAAATTGGTAGGTTAAACCATGTTGGTTTAGGAGGCTGCTTGAAATGAAGTTGTTATTAGCTACTTCCATCAGTTAACAGATATTTTGGTAACTGTAGCTGGCTAAGTCAGGAGGCATCACGCAAATGGGAGAGAACTCACTGCATTCAAAGATGGGTACTGTCATCATGGAGAGCACATTCTGCAACACCTGCTCACAAGAAATACTCCCATTGTCAAAAATCCTCTGTCACCGTATTACTTGCTTGCTGGTTTCCCATCACACAAAAAAAACGATTTGGCATACCTGTAGTGACAATAAATGCTGCTACCGTGTTGAGCCATAGCATAACACAAAAGTACAGATGCTTGATAAGAAAAAACGTCCCGGAACGCACATGAATTATTGCGCACAAGTGTTTTGCCCCCCAAAAAATCCCAAGGCGTACAAAACTACAAAAACTTACTTTTCATGTTGATACAACAGAATACCCTGCAACCGTTCCAGTTGGTAATGGTAAGAGTTGCAGATGTTGGTAGCATCCAGCCATCTATCCAACATCCATCGTGCGTTAGGGAGGAATTAGGCTTTCTTCAGCCCAGAAACGTTATCGTGGAACACCGGAGATCCGGGGGAGAATACTTTCTGTTCTATAGCACGCACATTCGTACAATGCGCAACAAAAACTTACTTTTCATGTTGATACAACAGAATACCCTGCAACCGTTCCAGTTGGTAATGGTAAGAGTTGCAGATGTTGGTAGCATCCAGCCATCTATCCAACATCCATCGTGCGTTAGGGAGGAATTAGGCTTTCTTCAGCCCAGAAACGTTATCGTGGAACACCGGAGATCCGGGGGAGAATACTTTCTGTTCTATAGCATGCACATTCGTACAATGCGCACCCATCCTCTGGACTTATCATCATTTTTTTACCGTCGCTTTTGATAATATGGTTTTTTCACTTAGTCCTCTGCCTTGTCGGAGTCTTTCCAAAACCAAAGTAACTGAAAGTATTAACTGCAGAGGCACCGTTTGTTACAAAACTGCACCTGATTTCTCTTATAGTTTTGTTCACCTACCAGACAGTGTCATTAAAAATTTTAAATTTGCGTAGTTTTAAGCACCGTAATTCATTTTGACGACGTTTCGCTATCTGGCACATCTTCTAAGGCGGGAACTCTCAATGAATTAAATTTTTATGGCAGATATTCTGGCGCTGAAACTATTTCCTGATGCATACCAAACTAAGGTGATAATCACTCGATTGGTAACCAATAAATCTGTTCTCTCTTTCTTTCGCCATGATATTCATTGTTCTTACCAAAATAGTTTTCTATTTAAAATCCTATTGCTGGTAATTGACTCTATTTGATTGCGATATGACTTGGGCATACGCATAACTGACCCTGACGTTGTTTTATGATTCCATAGTTTTGTCAGCCCCTAGTGAACTTGTTATCTCAACATTTTTTTCAGATGATTTGCTTGAATTTCTGATGTATCTTTGTGTAACTAAAACTGCAGTGTTTCGCTAACTCTTCAGGTTGTACGTTTATGCGTATCATTTGATGCACTAAAAGGTGACTGCCGAATAAAAACTTTAAAAACGTATTTTTTTCGAATACGATGGGGGTCAGTTCTTGGAAACTTTGGTATTAAAGTTCTCCTATTGCATGACACCGGTCTCACTATTGGAGTTTCCTACGTGGTAAGCTGTGTAAATATGGAGACATCTCCAGCTGCGAGGGATAGTTCATGAATCACAATCGAAAAAAAGACTGAATATTGGTGAGATGGCTAATTGGGAGTGAGATGGCTCAGTTGCTAGAACGCGAATTTACCAGATAGAATGTCCGTGGTTCGAACCCGACCTTTGCCTCTCGACTTTTCCAGTCTTGACTTGGTAAACTTGGAATAATCCCAGCATTCGTGCTCCCTTCTTGTGGCATGTAAGTTAGGCACCGAAAGGGTGCTGCAGCTAAACGATTTGTATTTATTTTTTGGCAATGTCACACCTCTTTGGTGTAAAAGTGACAATTTGAACTACGGCTTATGGTGTGCCCATGAAAACACTTTTGGATCCCAGACCAAAACAAGATGCCTTACGTGACACGTAACTCCTGTTCATTCTACCGCATATCATTCGTAGTAGCTATATTTCACCTCCTTTTTCTGCTCCTGACAGGTTTCTCAGGACACTGAATCCAACACAACTATTCGAGCGACTAAGCCCAATAACGATGCCAAAAAGGAGACCTCCGGAAGTACAAGTTCAATTGATTGGGAAGAAATCGAGCAAGTGATACAGCGACATTAAACTGCTCCGCAGACTGAGTTTTTCCAGTGATTTCGTGGTTAGCGGCACCTTTCCGCGGTACTGTTCCGTTAGTGTTACTCAGCCCACACCGTTACCCCTCCGAATAGTCAACTGGGCTCGTGCTGCACATTACGGCTTGTGTTGCAACTGTTGCTGTTACGCGTTTGTTGCATGTTGCCTTGTGAAAATTTGTAAAATTTCTCCCTGGGTTGGCTGTTGCCACATTGTTGTTTTTAGAGCAACCTGAATGGTGGAATTATCTATGCATGTCCAGAAGCGCAAAATGACAAAATCTCTGGCATTTTTCTGTAGGGGGAGCAAGCTTGATACTTCTTGTAAGTTATGGTAATCGTATCATGTTCTGTGTCTGCCCATTACCTTGTATGGACCCTGGCTACTTCTCCTCCTGATCGTTGTTTCGTGTTTCGCAAGTTATCTTGCGACAGCCTGTGACGGGGCGAATTGGAATCGCCACAATTTTGTTCATGGGGCACATCCACGATGTGCCAATGGAATCGTCGGATGGATGGGGAGGGCGCCGTCTTACTGTTCACCATTTTCAATAACTGGCGAGCGTATTCTCCTAATGATACATTCACACAATCAAATTAACGCTGGTGTGCATCCGGTTACTTTCCCCTTAAGGCTGTTACGCTACTCACATCGGCGTGCATTTGACCGGTGAAAATCCGAGAGACGGTTGTCTCTGAAGCTCTGCAAACGTTTATCCGTTGAAAGTGGTTTTGATTACATAAGCAGCCTCCGAGGTGTTTTGATGTCATATAAGTTGGATTCTGACGTTAAAACTCCTTTACTTTGCAAAGACACAACCTAGTGCTTAGAGTTTGGCTCGCGTGATGAACCGCCTGCTAACCAATTAGTCAGTTTTCTTCAAGATTTCTGTTCACAGTCAATTAAACCAGTAGCTTATCTTCAGAGAACCGTCATGGTATACTTTCTACCACGTCCTATTAATTAGTTCCCTGAGGGGAGCGTCTGTGTATGGACGTATAAAGCCCTGCTCGGACATAGAACTATAGACCAAAGGACGAAGGTCACATGTGCATCGTTGCCCGTTACTCGAGGGTTTTGTGGAGAGGAACTAAGGCGAAGCAACCACCAGTTTTGGACTCCATGGGAGAGACTGCCATCGTCATGTGCGTTTTTATCAGTTTTTGGTTCCATCAAAGCTGTGGCAAACCCGGAGTGTTTCTGCCACCTCTGTTTTGTTCAAAACAGAGTCAAGTGGTTTTTTAGGAGTCCGACTTCAACAAGCCGTTCTGGGCTTGGGATAGTATGGTATATGTGTTGAGGATGTAAAAACCAACGTTCGTTTTAACTCCGTTGAATCGCATGGAATGGTTCAGCCTCCCTATCAGTTTCAGTTTTTTGCTAGAAGCATGACACAATCTCGCCCTCCGAACCTTCCAACCATGTTCCGAGTTCTTTTTGAATGCCGGTGTAAGTTAAAGTGTGCACATGGTTAGAGAGCAGTTACTGTACAGGTGACACAACAACAAATATGCGTCAACCAGACGAATTCACCATGGTCTCTGAGTAGACTCGTTAGTTAAACCAATGTTTGCTTCAGCTCCCGGAAGCATTTTCCTCAGTCTCTGTGGCATGCCTCCATGGCATGCCTCTTTCGCCGCAACCTTTACACATGCGACTTTAATGCAGGTGGCGGTACGGAAAAGACGTTCTTTCCAAGATCCTTGGAGATAGCCTGTGTTTTTGGAGTTCCTCTAGACTGCGGAGACCGTCACTCCTGTTTGATGGTGAGTTTCTGTGGCGTGAACTCCAGATACTCTGCATTTTAGTTATGCTGCTATGTCCGAATGTAGACATCCCATGTCACTGAATGCTAAACCCGAAAGCTCAGAGACATTTAGCTCACCTCGGTTGCCGTGTTAGGCCTAGGGCACCTACATTTTTCACCAACAACATTGGGAAAGATGCTTGCCCAATCATCTTGAAACGGTAGCTTCGAAGGGAACCATCTCATTCAACATCTGCTCCAAAATCCAAATAGTATCCACAAAGCGAAAGTAAAAAAAGATTTCAACGTATAAAATATTAGCCACTTATATCCAGCTCGCCACACTTTTAGCGTCGACAGTCGTGTTTCTCATAAATTTCCCGGACGCTTAAGCATCCAACATAAGTCTCTCCTTAAAGGACCGCAGAGCATCACCAGTAGTAGAAACTAGTGCGATACGGGTCAACGGCTCAGGTTATGCCATCTCAATCTGTGGTGCAATGGACAATGATCTTTATGTTGATGTCTGCTCAAGGTTATTGCTGGACTCTGTGACGACAAGGTTGTTATTAAATGTGACAGGTGCTTTGCCCTCAAAAGGCCGATTCGCGTGAGGAAATAATCCTTTAGTAATCGCACAGTATTGTCAGCCACTGATCTTACCGAGCTTACGTGTGGTTTGCGTAACATTATTGCGAACCCATTGCCAGTGAGTGGGATACATAGTCTGATGCACTTGTGAGCACCTTTAGCTTACCAACGAAACCGCTAACTCTCAGAGACGTTCCATTCTGTGTATCTTCACTATGTAGTAGTCCTCTGGGCTTCTTTTCCCATGGTTATCACCAGACAAGTGTATGCTACAATCCCTTTGCAAAAGTGAACTTGGTTGAGACGTCCTGTTAAACGATGCCGATCGCATTCCCTGGTGGATATCGTGACCTAACGTCAGTAGCCGCCATAACTTGCGGTTGCCCAGTTGCATAGAGCCTTAGCAGGGTAATAGTATTCCACATGCCCAACTTCATTTATTATACGGCGCTTTTGGGATTTCATGCAGCGTGGCAGTATGTATTTGTTTCACGGTGAACGCTGAAGTTCCGACTTTTCACTTGTTCTCTCTAGGGTGTGTGTGGCACTCCGTACCTCTGTTTCAGTACCAACGTTGGGGTTGAAAGCTACGTGTTTGGACTCGGGGTAGCGGATCTAATTGAAGCGAGTAAAAAGGGCTACTTCTAGCTTGTTTTCGAAAAACTGCATAAATGTTCTCTACTACGTACAAAGCATGTCTTCTAGACTTTATGTCCCTGTTGCAAACTCACAAACAACTATTCGTGATGTATGATATAAGGTTTATACAACCTCAGTCCGTTGCGTGCATGGTTAGCTACAGCAAACTTTTTTTTACCGAAACTGGAGAGAAATTAGCCTCCATGGCCTCGGTTGACGCAGACTAAAGGGGTCCAGCTGAGGAGCTTTGTAGTACCTGCTGACCGACTCCAGCGAAATGATTGCAGGTGCCCACTAATTGTTCGGTGTTCTCATGTACTGAGGCTACAGAAGATTGCATCTTGATCCCTACATTATAACCACTACTTACTGAACAATGTGGGCGGGGTGAGTTAAGAGTGATAAAGACCGTGGAATTCAGTCACTTTTTCGCACAGAAGCTACATGCGATTAACACATCTGTACTAGATGTGAAGCGCTTAAGTGATTGAATTCATAATAGCAGCTTGGGAAAGCTGGCACTTAATTTGAACAATGGGATATTGTGCATAGGTGGCAGACTTAGTTACCCAAACTTCAGTTGAGCAGCAAAACACTCAGCGCTTCTTCCCAGCTACATATTTGTTAGAACCTTGGTCGATGGATTTGAACGGCACGGCGGGGTATCTCAAGCCTCAGCCTTAATCCGACAGTGGTATCGGAATATAAGAGAACCGACAACGTTAAACGAGTAGCCGGTCCGTGCACTCGATGCAGGCGCAGGCTTGTCACATAAAAAAATAGCCCATGTGGGTAGTAGATAGTTGTGAGGCAAGTTCCTGTGGCTTAATAAGAAAACTATCTGAGAATGGCGCCATCAACAGAGATACTGGAATGGTGTTTACCGGGTAGACGTGATTGAGCTTTTACTTCCTCGAAGACAAAACTTGTGGCAGTAGCGAACTCAAACCATGTGCATCAGTGGTTGATGGGTTTCCCTGGAGAGGAGCTAAGCTTTAAGTGGAGAAAAAAATTCGGGGCGTCCGCTGAGTCAACATGGAGAATCTGTAACGGACTTGGGACCTTATTAGCGTGTTGGATCCAATAAACGAGCAAAGTAACAAAATGACAATAAGAAAAAATAAGCAATCGATAACGACTCGCGACTGCGTAGATCCAATAGTCCGCCACACCGATTCCAATGCATTAACCGGCTGTGAAGGAAATATTCACTTTTAGAGATTTTCCACTGATGATTCATGTGTGAGTGGTATGTTCCACGATTGGATAGTTTATCGCAGCAAACATATGTCACAGGAAGTTAATGTGACGTTCAACGATTGAGACCTAGCCCCACTGGTTCGGCAGTCAGCAACCAGTTCAACGGAGCGTAAATCTACTGATTCAGCAAGAAGTCAGCAAGTCGCGCCGAAAACTTGTGTCTTGGTACCATTTTTCTCTTGATGTATTTATTGCTACAATAAAACAAATGTCTTGATAAAATATATACAACAGTTACAAAATGTAGTATAAGTTCCGGAAACAATAGTAAATGAATGTGACAACGGATTACAAACACTACAAATCTGACGGACGGCGCTTCGTCTTTGAAATTTTCCGCGTCTCTTCTATTCGTAACCCCCGATTCAGTGTTGCTTTTGCATGTATACACGAATTGTTCGTTCCTGCTACTTCAGTCATTCGACCTTGAGGTCATCTTGTCATTTTTGCACGCGTGACATTCTCATATGTGAGCCTGTTTTGTTAATTTGGTTTGCACTTTCACGGTCCTCGTAGACCATTTGTTGTGGATGAGTAACTACGGCAGAGATTGTAATTTTTGTGACTTTATGTTTTACATTATTAGTACCATATAGAAACCCAGCTCCTACATTTTTTCGCTTGTTCGAAGGTTCTTGTATTGCGCATCGCTCGGCGATGTCGTTTGGCTACAATACGCTGAACTACTGGAAAACGCAAATAAAATTGGACTTTTAGCGCTGTCAATCTATGCAGTTGGTGTCTTGCATGTCACACACAGTCCAAGATGGCAGTCTTTATGTGCTTAAGCGGAATTCCGCCAGATGCGCTTTCAAATAGGACCAGATGACGGCATTTCATACGCTGGTCAATCCCAGAGGCAATCAAGTCACATATGAATTGACGTTTTTGTCAAGATTTGCTGGATTGCATGTTGAATCAGGTGTTTAGAGAAATAAAATCTACATAGAATATATAGATGAGGTCCGAGCCTCTACGGTGAACTGGCGGGGAATATACGAATAATCAGCTTTTTAGTACCCGGTGCTCACGTACTTTGGGACTATTAAAAACAAATGCTAACCAGATAAACGTCAGGAAAGGAGCTAATGTTCAGTAGCTGAAAAAAAATGCTTCAAGTTAAGATAGCGCTAATGCACAATGGTCGCAGTTTATTGTCAAAACGGCAGACCAAATGTTTCTTTTGAGCTACTAGGTATGAGAATCAGGAAGAAGAAAATGAATAGAGGATGTGTGGCTTAATTCCGGGACAGGTCTTGTGGGACTAACATTGACAAGCCTAAATGTCCAGAAAGCCTAATGTAGAAGGTAAAAACTGGAGGCTATAGCAACTGAGGGAGGGAATAAATGAGAAACTCCAGTTTCTCTCGCATTAGAGCTTTAACGAAGAAGCTTTCTCACCCGCCCACGGACTTACACGTTCATCTAAATTGTCCACAGAACACATCAGCGGCTAAGTGATCAACCATTAGTCAATATACTCAAACCGCCGAATTTTTCGGCACATTTTTGACAACTCCGTGCGTCACACACTCAAATATGCAGCGAAACAACTGCTGCACATGGGTTTTCGGAGTATGATGAGAATATGTTTAAAGTAAAACGCCTTACTCCCGGCACTACGAGACTACTGTTCATATCGCAACATATCTGTGCCATATTGTAAACCCCACCTTTAAATGTGACGAAAGCGTATAATCAAAATGTAACACATTATTAAAACATTCTTTGCCAGGAGTGTGGGTGCCAGTTACAAAACATGTCTACGCACGAGCAAAAGTTTTACTCACAAATTCTAAAAAGACTAGGGCCGCAATTCTGCCGAGCGACTACTCCCAGAGGTCTTCAATCGAAATAAAGAATGGCTTATCAAATTTGGCGGAATAAACTGTTGTACGAAATTGGTGGGATTAGTTAGCGCGCTATAGCGAAAATTTCAAGCAATTATTCAAGAATGTGTCATCCAAAGACGAAGAGCTGCCATTTACAATATGTAGAACGGCTTCTAATCGTAAATCTGCAAACTGGACCTAAATAAATGGGCCATGAGTCTAAATCTCAACTACGAAGAAATATTCTACTTAGGAAGTTGAGACACCGTCAAAGTAACAGACCTACGGCCTTCTCCTTATTGAGCAGAAACATTAAACTCACGGATATCCCAACAGTTATATCTGAATTCTACCGCAAGTTTTGTGCAGACATTTATTCTGACCTGCTACGACATCACACTCAACCTTGGGACGGTGCAGATGCTATCACCTTCTAACTACTGTGATACGACGAATGTTCGTGACCTCCTGCACGAAGAAATCCCCTTTAACTCGTTGGAATAATGTAAGCCACAACAAAGGAGTGTTTCACTCAGCGTTTCTTCAGGAGTTCGGCAAAGTCGCCCTCCATCTGCTTAGAGTAAGTGATTGTCACAAAAACCTACAAATCCTATGACTACTCATTGCCTTGTAGCTACTAGCCTGCATGACTCATCAGTTTACAGTGCGAAGTAGTGCGACGCATTCTGAAGCGGGCCACTCCAGGTCACCGTGCAACAAACAACTTTATATTCCTGGTGCATCTCGGACTTCACCCAGAGTCTTCCTAAGCGATGTACATACACTTATTAAAATAACATATTAGCACGGTCTGCAGACGAAGTACTCATATCAGCGTTGTACCTATCAAGCCCTGAAAAGGCGGTCAGTTATATTCCACACAAATCAACGCTCCAAAATCTTGGAGCTCATATTCTCCAACGAAGAATTCTCCCATGGTCTAGACTTTCCGTCTCAGCGAAACGTTTTTGATGAATAGTTTTTTCAACTTGTTCTTCCTCTGAACCGGAGCCCAGCGATTATTGCACTAAGGTACTTTTAGTGGCTTTTGTTTCTGCAAAGCCATGTCACTGTTCACGCACCTCAACCCAGCCGACGAACAGTATGTTCCTGAACTGTTAGTGAAAGCTCGACAAAGGCTTCGTTTCAGAGGGGTTTGGTAAACAATCGATGGATTTATTGCTGGGCAACGTTTCGCTTTTGACACAAAAGCTTCGTCAGGCCAAGTGAGTAAGTAAGTAGGTTGATTGGGTTTTTAAGGCAGTCAGGGAGCCAATCCGTGAGATTCCTTATGACTAGTGACGTGATCAGTGCTGGGTGTTCAGTCTGATGTCCCTGTTTGTTGATTAGTGCGATGACTAAGCTTTACGATAGATCGGTTAGGGAGGGTTCGTCTTTATGATGAACCCGGATTTTTTCGTCCCTGCTTCTTCAGTCTAGGACACCTTAATGGAAAATTCCTCTTGGGGTCGTTCACAGATTTCGTTCACCTGTGTTCGTCCAAGGGTGCTGGGACAATTAGTTTGGGGATGGGGGTGGGATGGTTAATTGGATCTAACTCGACTTGGATTTTGTACTTTTAGACTCAGGCGATTTCACTGATGATTGCACACCGCCTCGTTTCATCTCGGCTGATCTAGGACCGCTCTCCACACGTTTGCAAGTTCTACCCCCTCTATTCTATTCACACTGGGATGCTTGGCGATTTCCACCACCTCGGCCACCAGTCGCTGTGGTGTGAATCTTAAACCCCGTCTCAGGATGTCCACATTTTCTAAATCTATCTTATGCCCGGTGTCTAGAGCATGCCCTGCCATTGCTGAATCTTTGACTAACGCTAGGTATTCCTCTGCGTTTCTCGGTGGTCTGTTAACGGAACGCTTGTGCTCACCGATTCTGGTGTGCAATTCCCTGGCTGTCTGACCTATATAAACCTTCGTACAGCCGTTACATTTTATTTTATATACACAGTTCCTAGTCCTATCAACCGGAAGGCGATCCTTCAAATGCACCAACACCGAAGGCTGTTTTTCGTGCATGCTGAAAATAAATCTGAAGATGTTACAAGGCTCGATACTGCACGGTACTTAGTTTTCTGGCTATATTCACGCATATATACATTTCTCACTCACCAACAAAAAACTTGATCTAAAGGTACATCGTATTCTCTGAATAATTTGCTCACTTTCATCCTCACTAATCGCGTAGACTTCCAGAGATACTAGGGAACCTATTTCGAGCCGTGTTTTGAGTACGTTAATCCGGTCGTCTTTTGTACTTTATCGGGAACTCACCAATCCACAGCGGAAGTATGGAAGAGATTTCCAGGGTTAGAGAGCGAAATTTTATTAGACGGCTACCTACTTCAGTTTGAGTGGTTGGTGCGGGATTACCAATCGCTCGGCGACTGTCCTTGCAGCGGTTAGGGCCTGGTTAAGCTCACTTTCATATGCTTTTAGGTCAGTTTTTGCGCTGAGAAGCTAACTACTTAGTGCTGTGAAATAAACCAGTGGCACTGCACAATTTTTCGGTCTTCGAATTGACTGGGAGCTACTGAACGACAGAAGTGACACCGGCATAAAGAGCCTAGACAGTTGATGTCATGCGTGGGTATGTGAATTCTGGGATCCGGATACAACGATTTGAGAGGCCACCAATTGAGTCCTCAGTATTTTGGTGCAGAAAGTCACAATAAGATAAAGGCCTTGCTGGAGATTACCTCGTTAGACAGACGGCCGTCACCGGATTTTTACTTTGAGGAACTGCTACCCAAAAGTGGGTTGGATTGTGTCAGCCGCATGATGAAAACACTGAATGTCCCCTATTTACATAAATAGTGAAAGTGCCGAGTTCAGCGTTGCCTATAATCTGATCCAGCGGCCACACAACCGCCGTTGCCATCATGCGGACTACTGTCCAGCGGACGACCACGAATTCCCGGAAGGCGTGATCTTTTAGGAGTAATGATTTCTTAAGCACGGATGTCCATATATACAATGTTTCTCGACACCCCTTTGCGCAGGTGATTCGTTTGGGGAAGCCAGGTTTTAGGGTAAGTGAATTCTTTGAATTAGACGGTATTATTATATAAAATATGGTCATTAGCATAGCGAGAACTGTCACCCACTTTAAATGAGGCTATAATGCATGAAATTATGAGGCCAGAATAATGTATGGATTTGGTGAGCCCCACAAAAAATGGCTAATGCAAAATCTGTGGAAGCTCAATCGTTCATCTGAATTGACATTTCTCATTCTTTCGTCTTAACATACGGATGTTGAATCGCGCTTCCGCATCTCAGAAGGCGCTGTTCCGGAAAAATGCCTTGGCAGAAGTATTCACCAAAGCCGGCTAGCTCACTTCGAGCTGCAATGGCTTAGCGTTTTCAAGATATAACTCCTACTTCCAGGATTAAAGTGGTTGGTGGATGATCCGACTGTCATTATGAATTGCGCGCGACATATGTCTGTATGTTGAAGTTTCTCTGGGAAACATCTCAATCTCTCTTTTCCCCAAGCTTCGAACTTCGGACGCCGTGTCTGTCCGTTTTTCGCTCCATCCGATCTATGCTTTACACCCCAATATATCCACATCGGCGCCAAAAACTACCTGAGTTCTCACAATGGCTTTGTTTTACATTGGCGGATTCCCTGGACCAACCCCCAAAAGAATCCCGCTGCCTTCAGAATTGCATATCTCAGCCCAAACACCTCAAACATGACGTACGTCACGAGGCTGTCCAGAAACCGACGTATTTCAATTCAATGATGGCGTGGCACCGCCATACACAGTTTGACAGAACACTCGCAACTCTTCAGTCCGTACTTTCGATGATTCCCTAGCCCCTCGGGACCGGGTCGTTCTTACACGCCGAATCTTCCGTTTTGGTTATAAACATCTCGTTGACGTTCGTTTTACGCTCCTCGTAATATCGTTCATTTTCTGTGCAGTCTACGTTCCGTCTTGTGCGTTAGCATCGAAATCCACCCTCAAGGAACTTGAACTCCAAACTCCCCCTCCAGCACTGACACTAGCGGGTCTGTACAGTTTCAGTTTACGCCAAAATCTTGAGATTCACGCCACCATTCGGACGTATTACTGATTCCTCCACTTTATCATCCTCACTTCTGGTTTTTATGACCCTGACTACCCAGCAATCAAGGAACTTGAACTCCAAACTCCCCCTCCAGCACTGACACTAGCGGGTCTGTACAGTTTCAGTTTACGCCAAAATCTTGAGATTCACGCCACCATTCGGACGTATTACTGATTCCTCCACTTTATCATCCTCACTTCTGGTTTTTATGACCCTGACTAAAAGCCCAGCAATCTAAGGCCGAATGCGTCTCGTCGGTGATTGTAGACCTTAGTTCACATTGAGCGGCTAGATCATGACAATCAGGCTACCGCACCAAGTTTGTTGTTCTGGTTCATCATTCTTCTCACTTTGTAGTTTCCGCAACATGTACGAAGCGAAATGCCTCTTTTTGACCTTCTCGCGTTCCATTTTTGCCCGTCGTCTTCAAACCTTAACGATCTGGTCCTGTCTCTTCCCCACACGAAATGATGTCAAAGGTATGAGTTGTGCGCTACAAAGTGTAACATCGATCATTCCAGCACACCATGAATGCCGGAAGCTCCTAAGTAAAATTGCTCAGTCCCACGTGTAGGGTGGATGCAGCTGGCGCCGCTCATGTTTATTCGAAACTAGCTCGCGCGCCCCATCAGTCAAAAGACATATGATGTCCAGCCAGTCTCTAGATTAGACTTACATCGGTAAGCGCCGCGGTACATTCGAAATCTGTTTCGTTTTTCCCTCGTGCAAATTTGTGAAAGAATTTTTTCGTTTTTCAGTCTGTTCACAGAGTACACACGAGTAATTGTTGAATTTTATTAATCTAACAAAACCTTTGAAAGATAACCCTTGATATTTTCCGCACACTTCCCATTTTACATACAGTCCTAAATGTGACATCAATTTATACTGATTGCCTTCTACAGCCATTGATAGACCACAACAGGTGTGGGCAAAATGGCTGCCCGTCGAACTTCAAACACGGTATGCACTGCCAAACATGCAAGGCCTGGTGGCACTTCATATGCACGGGTTTACAGGACGACCAGATAAACCGACTAGCTAACTCCCCTGACCCGTTTGTGTGCGCCAGCTGCCTCTACGTTAAGGGTGCAATGCATACCGCAGCCAAGAGGAAAGCCCCCAAAAACGGTACCCAATCTCCACTGGAGATTCAGAAAGACCGATGTCAGTGTTCCGCTTTGTTCGGGATACTCGACGCAAAATTGAAGCGTCTTTCAAAGGCACTGGAGGACTCAGACACTAAAAATGCAGCGACCGGGACGAAAGCTGACTAGGAAATTTCTTCGCCGAACGAGTACTTTGCAATATCCATACCGGGACCTTTGGTTGCGAAGAAAATAACACAACTCTCTGACGCGGCTATAAAGACCGCCACAGCGTCTTTAGTGGACAGGCGCCTAGGGGAAAGCAGATTGATAATCTGGTGGTAATTCTCAGGAAAAATCACGCCCGCGAAGCTGCCACAATCAATCCTTAGCAATGTCCTCACCAAGCCTGACCAATAGCTACACGCAGAATGGTTACGCCAGAAGGGAAGCAAGCGAACACTTGGACTTCTAGTCACTCGTTCTTCCCCATCTAAGGGACAGAAGATCTTGGAGCGGGCTGGCAGCATTCAGAAGACCAACCCAATGATCAGGCGCCTATCTGAGGATCGCAATCTAGACGCGCGAAGACTGTGTCACAACAGGTCAGGTGTGTAGGCACGAAACAGGCTTCTGCTGGGCACCAATTCAGCTGACCCTAAGCTCATAACCAAGCCGACTGTGTTCGTATCCCGTTGTGCTATCGAAAGCAGTTCGACGAAACCAGCTGCGTCTCCGGACAGCAGTTTCTACTCAACCACCACGGGCCTCTCGCCCACCAAAGGGAGTGATTCCTGGACGAGGCAAAACTCACATGCAAGCAGCGCCCAAATTACGTGGAGCTATCAACGCTTATCTCCGTAACAGACAACCCAGCTGCAGCCATGCACTCCTCAACAAAGCCACAATCTCTGAACTGTAC
>NW_008751782.1:1151932-1158096 GCF_000715545.1 Opisthorchis viverrini
ACCAATAGCTCCACGCAGAATGGTTACGCCAGAAGGGAAGCAAGCGAACACTTGGACTTCTAGTCACTCGTTCTTCCCCATCTAACGGACAGAAGATCTTGGAGCGGGCTGGCAGCATTCAGAAGACCAACCCAATGATCAGGCGCCTATCTGAGGATCGCAATCTAGACGCGCGAAGACTGTGTCACAACAGGTCAGGTGTGTAGGCACGAAACAGGCTTCTGCTGGGCACCAATTCAGCTGACCCTAAGCTCATAACCAAGCCGACTGTGTTCGTATCCCGTTGTGCTATCGAAAGCAGTTCGACGAAATCAGCTGCGTCTCCGGACAGCAGTTTCTACTCAACCACCACGGGCCTCTCGCCCACCAAAGGGAGTGATTCCTGGACGAGGCAAAACTCACATGCAAGCAGCGCCCAAATTACGTGGAGCTATCAACGCTTATCTCCGTAACAGACAACCCAGCTGCAGCCATGCACTCCTCAACAAAGCCACAATCTCTGAACTGTACAGAGTCAGATGTGCGGGGACAAGCAGCGAAGCCTATCTTCAGCTCCACTCCGTCAAAAGCGGCCCCTGTGATTGTGGACACAACCGTCGCCCAGGAACCCGACAACCTAAGCCATAAGCATGACTATAGCCATCCGGAAAATCCCTTATACTTCCAGTTGGCCACGCTGATCGCCGGTGGATCGGGTATCCACACAAGCACGAAAGAAGAGCAACTGCAGCCAAACAAGCCAGATAAAAATTGCCAGATTAGAAAACTGCTAGCTAGCTTCAAGGTGAATTCCTCCGCAAAAATGGGCCTCTTGGGATCGCCACCAAAATCACTAATTCTTGGTGCCTCCACTCAGCGCCCAGGGCCACAGTACCAGCAGGAGATGAGTGAAGTGGTAGTTGGAGGGTTGTTCAAGAGTTTGTATGAGGACTTGGTCATCTTCTGGGGGACTCGAAGGGCTACAGTAAACCACGCCAAGTAGAAGAGAATCGGACCCGCGCAGCGGGATTTGGGCCCACAATGCATCGCGAAATGGTGCGGGGGTGGTGTCAGGGGAGACGATCTTGATTGGCAGCACGTAAGTACAGAGCAACCCCACCAGCTCTCCCTCGTTTTGAGTCGGCTCGAAAAATAGGGTAGCCGTTTCTCGAGATATCCACGTCAGAGACATCTGGTGTGGGCCAAGTCTCTGAGTGCGATTATGGACGGTTGTTGAAAGCAAGCTGTCTGTTAAATATCGCCGAGTTTGTTGAAAAGGCTGAGGCAGTTTCTGGACAAGCATTTTAACACCGTCTCTGCTGCTTCCGAGGGTGAGGAGCCGAAAGTTGAGTGACCAGGGTGGTTAGCAGACTTAATAATTGTGCAACGTGCTTGAGTTCAAGGCTACGAAGGGGGCCTCTGGGGCGATATCGTCTGCTTCCTGTCTTTGTGGTTTCGCTTGTGAGGTATTTTGCGTTCCGCGGGTGCCTGGTTTGTTCACGCCTTTTGGCCTTGTGGGACGAGGTCTTTTTCCCCTTGGGCGAAAGTTTCGACCGCGAAAATTTCGACCTAATTCATGAAGTCCATCACGGGGCTGTCCAGAAACCGAGGTACTTCAGCGCAATGACGGTACGGCGCTGGAATACCCTTTTTGATAGCATACCCGCAATTGTTCCTCTCTTACTTTGTCCAGGCCCTCTCGCTCACTGGTTCCCATACCGACAACCACAATCAACCTTCATTTGTCCCCGGTCACCACCGGAAGGCGTTCATTGCAATCTACCGAAGTTTATGCCAGATGTAAAATTCTCGACACCTTTTGTTCGTACTCCTCACCAACTGAGTCAATTATTGCTCAGTTTGCGGGAACTCGTTTCCCAGGTAACTTTTACACTCGACCCTGCTGGATCAAGGCCTTCCTATCAGAGAGATCATTCCGAGTGAGTATTGACTCGACCTATTCCTTTCCAGCGCCGGTCTTCATTGGAGTTCCCCAAGGCTCCGTTTTGGGACCACTCCTGTTTCTGTTCTACGTCCACGACCTTCCAGATGTTCTTGCAAGTCCACGTCTACTTTCTGCGGACGACTTGGAAGCCTGGAGTTCCAATGCCAGTGCCCTTTAAATGGATGTAGACGGTGCCAAGCAGTGGTCGTTGGACTGGCACGTTCCTCTGAATGACGAAAAGTGCGTCCATGTGTCGTTTGGAGGGGGTTCAGCGAATGCCTTTGTTATGCATGGTGAGAAAGAACCAGAAAACATCATGAGGATAGATGCCAAAAAAGACTTGACCATCTGGGTATTCTCAAACTTGTCCTCCTCACTGCACCAAAAGGCCGAAAGGCATTTGGCATTTTACGGATGATCCGATGCGCCCTCTCCCGTATTACTCGCATGGACTTCCAAATACTCTATGGGGCCTACGTCAGACCGCTCCTGAAGTACGCCAACCAAGTTGTCTACTCAGGACGCACAAACAATGTCACCCTCATTGAGCGTGTCCAGCGCGCCGCTACGTGAATGGTTGCCGGCCTCAAATCCGTGGACTACGAAACGCCTCTCGCGATGTTTGATCTCTTTCCCCTGGAGTACCGTCGCCTCCGAGGGGACCTAATTCTTACTTACGCCCTGTTTGAACAAAGCTTCGCAAACGGGTTTTTTACCGTTGAACCAGCAAACACCCGGCGGGGACGTAGTAAGAAAATCTTCAAGCTCAGGGCACACACATCCGTTAGACAAAACTTTTTTTCATTTCGGGTAGTAGCTGCGTAGAATGACCTTCCTCCGACGGTTGTACACGCTCCTTCTCGAACCCAATTTAAAGCACTATTAGACAATTATTTATGCGAATCCTCGCGCTGGCGAACATACTGCCCCGCGCTGAGAACATAAAGAGCAGTGCTACACCCTTTTTTCACTTGTGCCTTTCAGGTGAACGACAGCCACTGACCGACAACAACAAAAGCGACCCGGGAATCTTGGGCAATTGCCTCGATCCTGTGTATCAATCCGTGAATCCGTGAATCGTTAATGACGATCAGCCATCTAATCTTCGTTCAACCCGCTTGTGGCCCATTCCACTCAGTTGAGAACTTTCTGAAACGCAATGAATGCCTGGACATTATTAGGCTTTTGATTGTTGCCAATGTTCTCTGCCTCCTGAGTGTGCGGTGTTTATTTAGCTTTCAGCGCTCACAGATGAATATTGAAGAACTATTTTTTTCAAAACACTTGCAAGGTTGGCTGACAGGGAAGTGATTCCGCCCACTACTCTGGTAGAAATGCCTATTTTGGGTAGCATCATTCGTTCATTAAGAGAGACTTGTATATGATCAGCCACTGAGTACTTGGATTCAAAAAGTTAGAGACTTATCTAAGGAGTAATATAGAAACGACCCTGATATTCTAATACTTATTATTTCATTAAAGTAACAGCTGGACTGGAGAATGCAAGGTTGAACACATTATCTTCAGTGTTATGTGTGTTGCACGTCGTTTTCTAAAACCCCAAATTTCGTTTTTATTAACATCTAATTAGTGTGCAGATCTGAAAATAAAGTCCCGATAAATTTTGGAAAATCTTCCAACATCTTTTCGCAAGAGTATAAGAGTCAAAACTTTCGTCACATCCCGGAGACACCGGGAGATCAAAAGGTTCTCCGGCTCGTCAGTCGTGTTTTGCCTGACGCTACTATGACAAGCGTTAAAACTGCAGCGATCTAATAAATTATTGAGCAAATATTTGCGTTTACGTGACGATTCTAGGTTATGAGTTTTGGGTACATTCTTCGGCCGTTGGTATTCAAATGATCTCGCCCCCTAGTTGTGATGTTTGCTCCACCCACGTAGCGGAAACCATTCATAAACTCTTCTGATAGCTTTACTTCTGTGGTAACATAAGCCTCAAACGGAGGTCAGTAACCGGTAATCCGGTATTTGACAAACAGAGCTAAACGGAAGATTGCGTACATGAACGCCGTTATACGACAAAGGTTCCCAACTTAGTGTTGCGGCAAAGGATTCATCCTCTACGCTGGTCTGCATGATCATCATGCACACAATAAATTAGCGCGTCATTGTACGAAGAAACTGGAAGCGAAATTGACTTACCCTGTTTTGATACCGGAGAGCAATCTCTATGATGGACGGAATTATCTATTCAAAAGCGCCGTTACAATGAAAGTGCCTGATGCTATTGGTATGGTCGCTGTCTGCAATTCTTGCTGATGTAGCTGAACAAATTGGAGACATTCAATTGACTATGACCTACAAGGTCTCGGTGGCTTACAAGGCCGATTATATGATGGACGGAATTATCTATTCAAAAGCGCCGTTACAATGAAAGTGCCTGATGCTATTGGTATGGTCGCTGTCTGCAATTCTTGCTGATGTAGCTGAACAAATTGGAGACATTCAATTGACTATGACCTACAAGGTCTCGGTGGCTTACAAGGCCGATTATCTCGTAAAGATTGCGGCACAACTCCGTCGGATAGCCAATTCAGGACAAAGTTATCATTCATAGGATTTAAATAAAGCCATCGTTCTTCCTTGTCTCCCAACGACTCCTCAAAGCATCATCTGAGGGTCTGGCTCTCAATCTCTTCATGTAGTTCCGCCAAAGGGCAGGATATGTGAACGCAAGGCAACATCCCACGTTGATTTCATATACTTTAGTTCAAATCGGCATCTAAAGGCCTTTTCAGGTCACCTGGAGAGGACTCCCTTTCGCCTTTCGGATAAGCGGCAACAAGACGTAACGAAATTGCCTCTTACACGTAATCACCTCAATGAGGATCCTACATAAAATGACTGCACGAAAAATGGTAGGAATGCCTCCGTTGGACGACGATTAAAGTAATCGGGTAAGTAGTCAATTTAATACCAGCCGCTAACAGTAAAGTTCAGCGGGTCATAAGGGCCACATAAATCGAAACCCATGTTTCAGGACGGCTCGATAGGACGTGCCTCACCATCATCGATCATCGGTGACAAATGGTCCGCCGCAAAGGTTGGGTAAAGACACATCGTGCTTTTCTCTTCAACAAAACGCCGCTTAATAGTGTTCATGGTCTTCTGAGCGGTCGGCTGCTACCGTTTGTCCCGGGGCAATCAGATGATAGTGATTGACTCGAGAAGGCCAAATAGTTTCAGCCAATTGTAACCTCAGCAGCGTCCGCAAATAGAGGAACAATCTACGGAATTTCACACTTCTAGCCAGATGGCCTCAGCCATGTCATCCATTACAGCGCTGTTAGAAAGCCGAAGTATTTGGGTGCAGTTATGGCACCGCACTGCCATAGCCAGTCCTATAGAACACCCGCACCTGTTCACCCCCTACTATTGGGTGTGCCCTCTCACCTATATATTCATCTAACCTCAACTCCTTCGCCTCAAATTTGCCTTGTCCTAGCCGACCTTGGACCGAGTTCGTTTGAGTCTACCCAACCTTTCTTTAGTCTGAGCACCTCGGTGGACCTTCATTGTATGCCCCCATAAGGTAAATTATTTTGTTTACAGTTAGCGCTCCGTCCTATGCGTTAGCACTAAAGCGGTCTCCCAGGAAAACTACACCGGCTCCGCTGCAACATCGACATCAGTGAGTCCAAACAGCTAATGCGTACACCGTGACGTTGAAAGTAAGGCTGACATACATCCGCATCCTGCATTGCTCCCCATCACAACCCGCAGCCACGAATTTTCGCGAGAGTGGTCATAAACGCGACAATCCCAGGAGGCTGGACAGTGGTTCACAATTTTAGTTCAGATCAACCGGCCTGATCGCTGAAACACGCTGCTCCACTAGAACCATTCTTTTCATTTTTGTGCTTATTTTTGCGGTTCACAGCTTTACAGTAGTATGCCGTGTTGGGTGTTCAGTTTTGCGTTCCTATTGTTGTGCTGCTGACCAGTATTTTCAAATTGTAACCGTCTGATCTTGCTTTAGATTGAGGTTTCCTAAAACAAAGAATAAGCCACAATCACGCTGGTTCTCTGCCTCTTTTCTCCACCAAAGCTAGGTCGTCCGAGATTAGGCACGACCGCTTCTGCTGTGGATAAAACCTACTATTTTTGTAATCGCTCTGTTTTTGCACAACCCGTAGTCCCCACAAATCCCATCAGTCGTGCATTTGTTTTGAATGTAGCATTATTATGCCTGACACAGACATTCACGGATTCACGGATT
>NW_008751782.1:1159425-1162516 GCF_000715545.1 Opisthorchis viverrini
TACCTTTCTATCGAGGGAGCTGAGCGCCTTTTCGCGCCTCAGCTTACACTAGATACTTTTTTGAAATAGGCCCTAAGCCTTTCTAATCAGCTCACTCACCCTGACTGTCCTGTTATTAGGTCCTAGTACTTACACTTACCAGCCTGAAACCCTCAGCATTAGTCCGCAATCGCGACAACCACCCTCCCAAGTGTTCTTATCTATAACCTGCCACTCTATCTCTCTCATACCCGTCTCCACTGACCTGGTTGATATCCCTCCTCCTGCCTTAAGCTTTTTTACCCAGCCCAATTATTCCTAGCTCTTCAAGCCTGGTTCCATCCCTGAGTAACTCTGTCAACTCCATTTATTGTCTAGTGCTTTGATTTGGATGGATTTAAATAACCTCAGCCAAATTAAAGCCTCAGTTCCACGCTGTTCCGAACCATTCTGCATCCCCCGAATACGCACAGTGCACACATAACAAATGGTAGGTCTGAAGATGCGCTATGAATGCAATACTTGTTTGGCCCCACAGCCCAATCATTCACACATACACATGACACTGGTGCACCTCTACTTGACAGAGTGGTTCACACCAATGCTTCGTTTTCGTTTGGCCATAGTACACAGGCTCTGAATATCTCCATTCCACTCCCATTCCCCAAAAGGTAGTTTATGTTTCATTTGCTTCCGCGACCCGCCTCTTCCAGTGGCTGTTTGCTGTTTGCTTGTTCGAAATGACTGAGCTGTTTTACTGGTCTGACTTCCCCCCCCCGACCGGATGAAATATCTGGTAGCTGGAGTTATTTATTAATCCACAAACCGCACTTATGACTGCTTGGATGGTTTTCCACCTTGCAGATCTGGTAGCATACACGAGGGATGAAAACCTCGTGTGGTGGACGGGTACGCCCTGCAGGGAGGGCCGCCCTGTTACGTCGCACCATGGTGCGTTCGTATACTCGCCACCCCTCTAGTAGCACGGGTATATCGCCCATCGCCGGTGGCTCTGAGCCTGGCCTTCAGTTCAGGAAAACCAAAAAAGAGCAGCGTTGCTGTTTGTCTGTAGCTGGATTGGCCTTGTTCCGGTTGTCACTTGTCCCACAACACCAAGAAATACAAGCGGACGAAAGCTGTCCTCCCGTTTGTTCCAAAAAATAAAAAAGAATGTCAAAAAAACATTCACGCATGGCGTAGCCTGAGAGCACCTGGCAGGCTCACGGCTAACGTCGACGTGCAAGGTGTTGACACTTTCGTCTTAGTGGGGTCAAACCGCCCCTATTCCACTTCATCACTCAAACATAGCATACATGTTCTTCCCAATTGTCATCTAGAGTGATCATATGCAAAAAATGCTAATAACTTATTACTTCCTCCTTACAAGCAGTCATAGCTAGCTGTTTTTTTGCCATGCACCATTCGTTTTCTGGAGTTGACAGCATTGACTCGGCGACTGGTGATCCTCAATCTTACTTTCCTGTTAGGTTGACGTAGTGGACCTCGGTTAAGCTGCGATTCTTACCACTTATCTGGGAAGCTGCTCCCTGTCCGCTTTTCACTTGTCCACTGTCAGTGCTGACATTAACCCCTCTTTCTGTACAACAAGGACCCGATGTCATGACGCTTTGGTGAGCAAAAAAATACCGTCCGTTTTTAAGTAGTCCAACAGCTAGCCCCCTGCTAGCTACCTCGACGACAAAGTTTTCACCTTCCTAAAACTAGGCACTTACTCTGGCCCGGCTAGTACTTGGCTTCTAGATCAGCAAACGTATTCACCTTTCTTGGGTCCATTTAGCTTGCTGTCATCCCTTTTTAGATTTTTTATATCGGCGCTTTGTATCTCGTGCCTCTTAACACCCACCACGCGCTACTGCTTAAATTCAATTTCTTTCTCTTCGCCCCTCTTCTGAAACTTCAATCCTCGACCGCAGTTGCCGAAACGCCCCTTACCTTAGAAATGTTTTTCATTCAAACTGGCTGGTGTCCGGTCTACACTCACACGGTCCTCTAACAAAAGGGAAATTATCCGTGAGCCTACATATGCATGACTCCCTGTGTCAACCTCCATCTCACCCAGAACCGGCGTCTCACCACAGAACTGCGTAACCCTTCTCCGACCCTTGACGACCGTTACGGGATTGTCATAAACCGAAGCATTTCAGTGCGATGATGGCATGGCACTGTCGTGCCCAATGAGATGGCACTCCCGCAAAGATTTTCTCCAGAATCTCGACCACAACCCCTCGTCAACTCAACCCTGTAGCCACAAATTCGAGCAGTTCTCATCCGGCCGCGTCTCTGGGATAAGCTCTTCCGTGCCCAAAAAATTTTCGCTCAGAGTTGGCTAGCCTAGCTTTTCTGCAGCCATTTCGGCTTGCCTGTCGCACAAGTTCGAATCCGTACACGGAGTTCAGGTCGCCCCCATCCAACCCATCCCCTGCACCTGACTTCCCTACAACACTTCAACCGGTGAGTCTGGTTACTTTCAGATTAAACCACATTTTTAAGACAAAACTTGTCACGTGCTCCCAATTTGGATTATCCCATCTCCATCTCCACTTTTGCTCGTTGTGACTCCGGCCAATTATCCAATCACCCAAAGCCACTTATGGCCAGCAATGGTTTTCAGTTTTACGGATTCACGATTCACGGATTGATACACAGGATCGAGGCTATTGCCCAAGTTTCCCGGGTCGGGTTTGTTCTTGTATGTCAGTGGCTGTCGTTCACCTGAAAGGCACAAGTGAAAAAGCGGTGTAGCACTGCTCTTCATGTTCTCAGCGCAGGGCAGTATGCTTGCCAGCGCGAGGATTCCCATAAATAAATGTCTAACTGCTTTAAAGTGGGTTCTAGAAGGAGCGTGAACAACCGCCGGAGGAACGTCATTCCGAGCACCTACTGTTACGGCTATCTGCTTTCTGAGTTTGAGTCACGCGTGCCAATCCAGGAAAACGACCCAGAACTCCGACTTCTGGAATCACGGTACTACTGCAAATACAATAAGATACATATTCAACAAACCTCAACGGATTCTCCTCTGCAGATACCGTAGGGTTACAAAAATAAGGCGGTACAATTACCAGCCTGAGGATAAAGCGCAGATCACTAC
>NW_008751782.1:1163063-1163437 GCF_000715545.1 Opisthorchis viverrini
TGCCCTTATATGTAAGCAGGTAAACAAACGGCCATACCTTTTTTCGGTCTTTCCTCCATTCTTTGCTGTCAGTGGTCCAAAATAGTCACATCCAACTATCTTGAAGGGATGCCAGCCTGGCTGGATCCTGTCGACCGGCAGTGGCACCATAGCTTATCGTGAAGCCGTTGTAAGGTTCCTTCGACACGTCCAGCAACCGTGGAGCACCCGCTTAGTCATCGATGCTCCCTGAATGACCCAATATCTTTAGCGTAGTTCGGCTAACGTGTGCGATAGTCCACAATGCCCATTCAGCACGTGAGCGTTCCAAACTATCAACCTGGTCACGTTATTCTTCGGAGGTGTTATGATAGGATGTTTAGCAACATGCGGCC
>NW_008751782.1:1169527-1172857 GCF_000715545.1 Opisthorchis viverrini
GATCGGAAGTATTTCATCTGTGGCCAAAATGAGATCAACAACACTGAATCACCAGTTCAATCTGGCGTAGTCCTCCTTTCAAGTTGGTCCCACGAACGTTTGCTCCGGAGGGGAAAAGTAAAGCCGGTAGTTCCAGAAGAACTATGGACTTGTAACAAAGAGTTGACAATGCGGATCTTCAGGTATCTAAGATCTTCCGCCATTGTGTCCATTTTCCGATGCAGCTGTTTGTTCTGCTGAAGCAGTACTGCCATTCCTGGGGTTTGGAATAAAGGAGCAGATGGTGGGGATAAAACTGGAAACATAGGGATCTCCGGTGCGGTGTTTAAAGCGTACTGTGGCAGACGGTGCACCGTCTGAGGCATCGCATATACGGGCTGGTTGGATGTGGACGGGACGGGTGCAGGATGCTGGGGTATGCGCTCTGGAGTTGAGCAAAACAAGGCACGGGGTGTCGCCTACGAGAAGCTGGGGTAAGGCGGGGATTGTGGCACCATCAACCTTGTTTTTTTCGGTGATCGACTGATGGAGAGGGAGGGGCTTCTTTCTCTGGTATTCCTAAAAGAAGTCTTGACAACACGCACGGTAGTCTTACTTTCGACGAGGACGGTTACGACCCACCTCAACGGTTACATCCGAAGTCTCCAGGTCCGACGTGTACTGGAACTTCCTCTCATGTTCGCGGGCCTTTTTGAACTCGTCTGAAAAGTTAATTCTGTCTATATGACACCTACCGTAAGTCCGAATGACCTCGCAATTCAGCTTCAATGATCCAGCTGGCGGCTGTATTGAAGGCAAACGGCCTTGTAAAGGTCCTTCGAGTAAACTTTTGGTCACGTAGCGCAGTTACCCTCAATCCATGAAGAACTGAGGACTGCACACTGCCATAGACCTTGTTCATGGAACTTTACAAGACTGTAAGCATGATACGGCATATCAAATTATAAAATTATTACGGTATAGAGTGCAAAAGTGGGTAAACTAAAAATAAGCCATTGAATGGAAGCATGGCGCACTTGCATCGCACAAAAGAGAGGGGACAGCTATTTACAACTGTGGACAATTTGTTTACCACAAAAATATTTAGCAAATGAGAATTAACGGGATGGGTGAAAAGTGGTAAAACGGGGGAAAGAAATGAAACATACTTAATTATGCAGTCGGCCGTGTCGGGATGCTCCACCCCTGTCACAATGCGCGGATAACCATCTACCAAAACAACGTTATCCGGGGAACTGGCAGATAAGGCAACTGTACCGAGATTAAAGAAGCGCTTTTTGTGCAGTGATGCTTGTTTCAAAGGTAAGCTCGCATCGCAATCGGCATGGTAATCTGGGGTGTCCTGCAGGCGTCATAAATCTGCCTAACAGGAAACGTGGGACTTTGTACAAGGCGCTTAAGTGTGAACATGTAAGACTCATAGGGGAATGCCTAAAAATTGTCCAGAGGCCCGTGAGACGAGACGTCATCCGGTAAATGCAGCAGACAATGGACATTGTACACCATCTCCTGCAAGCCATACAGTTTTTGGAACTTGTTAACAAATACTAGCAATAATTATCGTGCATAATCAATGTGGGAAACAGAAAAGCGACGATGAGAAAGAAAATACACGGATATAAATAGATCTATGAAATTTTGATAACGTTCATGGGGAAGAATGTCCTTAAACACAATGGGACCAATGTAAAACAGCAGCTGACGAAACTCAGTCGCTTTCCACTGTTTGTACAGTGTAATTTCCCGGCACTTACGCGGGAATTCCACGGGCATATGGGCACGTATATTCCGAATCATCCGATCTACCCTGTTCAAGCCAGCAGGCCCGATGCGTACGGGTCGATCACCGTTGACGAAAATGGAAGCTAATCTACGGACAACACCGAGACATATGGAGTGCATATAATCTATGGGGAAGCAGTGAACGAAATCAATGGGTAACGTAAAGAATGGAGACAAACTGTTTCGAGTATCCCGACGTATACTGTTGTCAGTTCGCAGAACATGCTGCCCATATGGAAACGTTATCTTCGTTTGGAAGTATTGTCCCTTTATGCAGCACTTATCACAACCATAGTAGGAATTGTGTGCTCTCATTCGTGTGACGAAGGAGCGTGCCGGTTTGTCACAAATAATTGCATCCAACACGACCTGATGATGCAGGTCATTAACGACAACTCCCAGACGCAGGAGATCTTCCAGTTCCTGCACTACGTCATGCAGGTATGTACAAACGTCCTCGGGTTTACGAACTCCTCCATAAAGCCCAACAAGGAATACCGGGCTAGTGAAGGGCCGCACAATACGTGCTAGTATAGGCCAGATTACGGTTGTACCGTTATTGTGCAGCTTCATCCCATCTACATTCATATGTAAATGGATAATATGAGATTGGGGTGGCAAGTACATCGGCACAACCCGGCGAAGCCCGTTCGCAATACCCAAGTGGATGTATTCTCCTGGGGAGACTTCTCTAGTTGGACATGACCGGGGTGTTCTCATCAGTGTCTGCGGGTCTCGAGGCAGTTCAGGAAGCTTATGCTGCGATGATACAAGCAGGCGATTCACGGTACTGAAGGGGACATTGGTCGAAATCATCCAGTCTCAGAAAATTTCCGCCAAACTAGGCTGGAACATATTCTTCTCTTCATTATCCACCTCATTTTGTTGTTCATCTAATTAGAACATTAGTCATTTAATGGCATTTTTACTGTGCGCTAGTGAATCGATCTCCTGATCTGCACGTTGAAAGTCGCGCGCGTTCATCGAATTGGGTGGTTGTTCCAGGGCTGATTCTCTAGCACGCTTTGGCTTGTGGTTAGGTGTCCATCTTGAAATGAGCAAACCACGCTTGGAAGGCTACAGTTGTCATACATGTATCAGCAGTCTTGACTTACCATTCCTCCAGATACAAATTCACAAACACGTGGAGACAGCAGGCGCGTGGGTCAGCGACGATCCTGGGAATGGGCTACGCGGCTACGGCCATTTACTTAAACACTGATGCAGATAAACAAAAAAGTGTCAGAACGGGTTTCTTAAAATCTGTTGGAATAATGCACCTTTGTTTTATGCCAACACTTTGTGTGATTAGAAAAACTTATGTGAATAAGTGTGGTAACAACACTTCATGTTTATTGGATGATAGCCACACGGTTAAATAACCGTCAAATAACCGAATTTAACTGCCATATAACCGACTAATAACCGAGTTGTGCTGCTAGGGGTACTATTGCAAATACAATAATAAACATATTCAACAAACCTCAACGGATTCTCCTCCGCAGATACCGTAGGGTTACAAAAATAAGGCGGTACAATTACCAGCCT
>NW_008751782.1:1174121-1224316 GCF_000715545.1 Opisthorchis viverrini
CCAGGTGATAGACGGTCACTAGTTTCGAAGATTGGCTTGACAATCGCCTCTCTTCAAGCAGAGGGAAGTCGGCCTTTGTCAAGCGGTCGACTAAACACAGGGTAGAAATGATTTGCCAGTCTAGACGACGTTTCCTTTGGGATCCTTGGGTAGACTTCATCGAGCCCCAAAGCTCAGAATGAGTTGATCTTGTACAAGAGTTGATGAATGTCTTACACCATGAAGGCTTACTCGGTGAGAGGCTGTTCGTAGTAACGCCTTTACAAGACTGGATTTGATGAGGACGCAGCGGCTGAATAAAGACCAGCATAGTGTTCTCTGTAAACCTCAGATATCACAGTTGGGTCGCTAGTGGACTGTGCGTTCCTGTCCCTCAAGAAGAACTCAGATGGTTTGCTTCTATGGCGATGTCTCATGTATCTGAACAGTACATTCCTGTTTTACCGGGAAAGATTCAGAATGGTTGTTTGTTTTCATATTTTCTATTTGCGGATTTCTGATTTACAGCGGTTCCACATTTTGCGAAATGCCAGCTAATCTTCTGTGTCCCGTGTGGTCAACTTTTTGAGAAAGAGTTGGGATCTTTTTTCCAGAAGTCGCCGAATCCTTTTTGGTAGCCTTCGGTTCATCCGAGTGCGTGCCAATTGTTTTAGGACGAACGTCGCGTCAGCCTCGTGTCCCCTGACTGTCTTTGATCTAGTCGAACCTCATGCCCATTTTTCCCAACAATTTGGGAAATAACCTTTTATTACTATATCATCGGGTATTTCCCACAGTTTATGACGTCCTCTTTTTGTGCAATCCGTGCCCCCACATGTCCCCCAGTTACGCTTCATTCTGACTGTGAAGCTGTGATCACGCCAGACGGTGTGCAACCCACAAGTTGGGAATAAAGATTAGTATTATTATTATGTTATGCCACCCACCAGCTGGAACTAAACATTATTGTTGCTTCTTGCCGCATCGAAACGAACGCTTCTCAAAACCGGGAAAATGTATATACCGGGGAGCCATATCGCCACGGCAGCGCGTCTACCAGTTAAGGTATCAATTGTCCGAGCGCAAATATCAGTTGGCACCAAAAACCACAAGTTTGATTTCTTAGCTTTTCCTTTTCTTTCTTATTTCAGCGTGATGATTTTGCGGTTTTGAGTATGTGATTAGCTGACTGAAAACTAGCCCCTGTTCTCTCGCTTTTCGTCTTGGTAACAGCGACGGCCTTGTTGTCTCACATGTTCCAATTAGCCACCCACCGTGTCAGGGTACCCTCCATATGAAATGTTTGATGCTGTGAAGCTGCTTGACTTGCTTTCCCAAACGTTCTCCGGAAGATCGTTGATCGCACTGCCAGAGTGAATCTAGACAGGCCGGCTGTGAGTAATACACAACCACCAAGGCCGAGACAAATGTTGTGCCCGTGAAGCATATTACGGAAAAATCTTGGACAAATCTACGTGCTACTAAGTCTCAAAAAAAATCTGCTCCAAAGCAATGTCCAGACAAGCCACAATGTGAAATATACAGGCTGTCGACAGTGTCTGCAGGTAAGCCCGAGGATGCTTTTGAAAGCCTTTTGAACATGGAAAAGTGCGATAGCATCACACACGAACGCAAATTGGGCGGCTAGTACTCATGCAGTTTTATTCGTCACGGACATTTTCCACGTGATGCTGCACGACCACTATCTTCCTACAAGCCGAACGGTTTGAAAATAGGTGCGAACCACGCAACTTCTGAAAGGACTTAAGTAACAGGTAGCCCTGCACCCACGCAGTCTGCAACCAGGCGCAGAGCTTGTACATACGCGCTATAGATGCGTTGCGATAAAAGGCCCCAAAAAGTCGGTTGTGGGTGTTCTGCCGAGGCGTACGACGTCTAAGAGGCAACAGGATAAACTAGGCTGCATTGTTCTTTGAAAGCGTATATGACTGCAGTGATCCCCTTTATTGTAACATTACCGTGCGTGCAAGTTTCTTGATACAGACTGCCACACTTCTGATGACAACGCCCTGTATTTCGGTAAAATAATAGGGGGGCCAAACTCCTGGCTTAGTGGTCAGTTTGCAGCAGCCTGTCATACAAAATCTTCGTCACTTCCTGATCTCCACATCGTGAAAAAGGACACCGGAAGGACATTTGTGTCATCTTAGACGCACCCAGCAGTTGATGCTTTATCCACTGCGTATCACTGATGAATGCGTCTGACTCCGTCTGCGTTCCTGACATTCTTTAGGTTTTTAGGATCCCTGGTACATATATGGTGTAACGACCAGGTTCAAATAAAGTATCACATTACTATCCATCGTGCCACCATTTAACGGGTCCTCGGACCCTGAAGAGTGACCGGTTTCTACGCTACATTTTGAAGCCGAAGTCTTCTTTTCGTGAAACAAGCAAGTGAAACAAGTGACATGTCCCGACCGACCGCTAGGAGCGCATCCAGATTGTTTCCATCAAGACCGCAGGTTTATCAAAGTTGTGACTTTTACGAGGAATTAGTCCAATCTGTTCGCACCCCTTGTTGTTTGGAAATTCTGTCTAGGTGTGCAAAATTTCAGGGTCATGGACCACCGCCGATTTGCATTCTATTACCCCTTTACGATAGATAAATCATTAAATTGCAATTTATCATATTTTGGCGTTTTCCGGATTTCTTTATGGATGAGGTAGCATCTATCGTCGTTCAGATGTAACACTCATTCGGCGCCCAGCTGCCATGCCGCCCGAAGCAAGCATGATGGTTGAGATAGTTCCGGGTTGCTCAAGCCTAAAGAGTAAGAGTTAAGATCCAGAGATCGGACCGAACCATGGATATATTGGTCAGTAAATTTGCGCTTGAACCTTTGAACCATCTCATTCCTTTTAGGGATAACATCTACAGAATTTTCTATGCAAAGCCGATGCAGAAAAATTGGTCAGATCGTTGGTTCGCTTTATACTCCCCAGGTTTAAAAAAAGAAATGTTTGTTTAACGAAGTTTGGCGCAACACATTTTCCTGCAGAGCTTACCTTCCAATGAACGTAACATTGTTAGACAACAGCAATAATTGTGCAGTGCAGATATGATGGTTATTTCTGTGGATGATACACTTTTCCGGATACGCGTAACTAGCTTGTGGATGCTAGAGCAGCACCAGATAACTCCAAGTAGATTAACAACACAATGATAACATTCCTATTTTCCAAATGACGCTCTATAGATAGAATACAATGGTGGCAAATTAGGGTATCCCCAATATAGCACGCAGTTCCCGTTGGTCGGTAGATGGATGGGAGGCAACGTTCGCGCGACGGGATGGTGGCTATGAAAAACATTTTAATTGCTGTGTGCAAACTCACTTGTCGCACACACCTGAAGATCTTCGATGGATGGGAGGCAACGTTCGCGCGACGGGATGGTGGCTATGAAAAACATTTTAATTGCTGTGTGCCAAACTCACTGTCGCACACACCTGAAGATCTTCACACAGTGGGCAAGGTTCGTTACTGCAGCAATGGCGGTGATATAATTTCCGATCTCGCGGACGACAGTGATAAGCAGGGTCAGTCGCTAGCCACAGAAGCCCCAGGAGAACTCGGCTGTCAGCGGTGAACGCCATCTAGTTTGGGGATGTTTGTCCTCCAAAAGCGGCTGCGTACTATCCAAGATTCAAATTTCGACTGCAGTTACCCAAACGCCCCGTAGAACTGTTATTTATTCAATCTGGCTGGTGCCTGGTCTACACTGACACGGTCCCCAACGAAAGAGAAATTATCCATGGGCCTGCATCCCCTGACTCTGTGTCAATCTCCGTCTCACCCAGAACCAGCTGTCACGGAACTGCGTATCCCTTCTCCGATCGCGGCACCCTTGACGACCGTTACGGGGCTGTCCGTAAACCAAAGCATATCAGTGCAAGGATGGTGTGGCACTGTCATACCCAGTGTGATGGCATCCCAGCAACTATATTATTCAGAATATCAACCGCAATCTATCGCCCACCCAAGCCTGTAGTCGCAATTAAGAGCACATTTTTGATCCGGCCTCCTCTCTGGGGCGAGATCTTTCGTACCCAATGAAATTTCCCCCAAAATTGGCCAGATTGGTTTTCTGCTACAATTTCGGCTTGCCTCTTCCACGAGTGTAAATCCGTATACTGTGTTCAAGCCGCCCTATGTATTAGCAAATTCCTCCCATCCAACCTATCCCCTGCACCTGACTTCCCCACCACAGTGCAATCAGTGAGTCTGCTTAGTTCCAGATTAAACCACATTTCTGAGACCGAACTCGCCATGTGCTCCCAATGTGAATTATCCCATCTCCATCTCCACTGTTGTTCGTAGTGACTCCGGCCACTTGCCCAAGCGCCCAAGGTCACTCGTGGCCAGCAGTGGTTTTCAGCTTAGATTCATGCCAGCTGGCTATGTTCTTGAACTAGTCGGACCTCATGCCCATTGTTCTTAACAAGTTGGGAAAGAAATCTATTATTACTATTTCATTGGATATTCCCCACTGTCTTTGACATTGTCCTATTTTCGTGCAATCCGCACCCCCGCAAATGCGTCAGTCATGCTTCCTTCTGGCAGTAAACCTATGATCATACCAGACGGTATGCCACCCACGGTTTGGGGATAAATATTATTATTATTGTACAACCAGATGCTTCATGTAGCTAGCATCCCTACATGGCTCCAAGATTTCCAATTAGCCAACCAAATATTACACCGGCCAGTGCAGGCCCTCTACTGGAGATGGCTCGCTTCGCGCCCTGATTTTTTTAGTCGGTTGTGGCACCTAATCACAAGAGTAGTGTAGCCTTGAATGCTTTTAGAATAGCTTATTTTTCGAAAATCGAGTTATGTGATAGCTGGAACTGAAGCGGACTTTTCTAGAAGCACAAAACAAAAGGAAGCTAGCTGATATAGCTGGAGACCGAAGAGGACTCACCAGTTGAAGTCTGGGAATCGGCAGCTTCAAATGACCAGTTAACGCAATGCCTGGAATTATGTCAGTTAGCTGAAAGACCCCTTAGATATGCTAGCGATTCTCGACGGTCATCTCCAGGGCAAAACCAGGTAATTTTCATCACTACTGACCGCCACCATGGGACTACTCAAGGTACAACTATTATACTTTGATGGTAATTCACACGCAAGTGAGACGCTGTGAGACGGGCCGGGTCACGAGTTTTCTAACCAATTTGTTGCCAGGCACAGACCATGGTCTAAGGTCCCGCACAACATGTTTACAATCTCATCCAGCTTCCGCATACCAGCGCTTTCTATCCATGGAAGTGCACACGGGAGCATAATGAACGCTTTGTTTGTATAGGAGACTCCGACATGGCTAAAGATTGCAAGTCAATCGGTCGATGCGGCCAGGCGGGATGTAGGCAGCGACATCACAAGTTATTGCATGCATTGAAATCCGAAAACAAAGCAGGGCCAGCCTCACAGTCGGAGGGTTTTGTGCCTTAGCTCGAGGAAGCCGGCCTCCTGCACGCCTAGGAGTTATTCCTGTTGAGCCTGACACTCATTCAGGAAATGTGACAACATGCATTTTTAGATGCCGGGTCCGGCATAATGCCGGGAAAGTGAGACCTTCCGGTTAAAACGGGATCACTTCCATCCGCTTCTATGGCCACTGATAGATATACTGGGTGGTTCCCTATAATGCATATCAAAAGCCACTAACATCGGGCTTATTTCGATATATGAAATTCAATCGATAGATATTGACATGGCATTTGTCGTTGACAGGGTACCCATATGAGCTGACCCATCTATCAAAGGATAGGCTTGCACGTGGCCGTACCTTAGCGAAGTCGTCCTCAACGAATTGGCTGAATACGGTTTTTGAATCCTCAATCGGTGCGAAGTGTAAGATCAGCGTTTGGAGAGTAAAACACAACCTTAATCGGTTGGATGCTTCTTGGTCCGATGGGAACTAGGACCCAGCATGAGGTCATCAGTAATCGTATAGCCGAGCGCCCTCAGGACATCTGGGAGCATTTGCAGTGGCAGCACAATTCTAAATTCTCAGACACGTCAGTATCAAACACCAGTCTCTCTCTGGGCCATCAATGAGCAATTTTGATAGCCAAGACTGGTGCGGCGCCGATAATTGGACACTACCAGTCATCGCCCTCATGGAAGTGTAGCGCACTTCCTATACACTATAACTTTCAGGTAGCTATAAAACTATTAGGTAATTTAACAACTAGGCTGTGCATGGATTGCGTTTTATACGGAAATAACGATAGGTTGCTTCGCGCGTACCTGGAGAAAGGATACACTGAACGAGTGGCAGAATACCCCTAAATTGTCATCCAAAACAGAGCAGGGGTCTCCCACACCATCCGGTGATCAGTCCGCTGCGTAGATAGTTAGCTTGACCAAGATGTTGACCATAACAAGAGAGTAATTTGCCTCCACAGCCTCTATTTAAACCGCCCGAGTGAAGAGCTTTGTAGCGCATGTTCGCAAACTCGAACGACACGATGATGTGTGCCTACTAATAGCCCGGTCTTCCTGTTTGGGGAAGCTTGCTCACTTCGCTACAATCAGCATCTATTGATTCAAACGTGATAGTGAATAAATAGGCTCTACCTTCTGATGTTATCTTGGTATCCAAACTCTGCCAAGCAGTTGGTTTTCTAATTAAGATCGTGCGGTCCGGTCATTTTGCGTTTAGATCATACATGGTGCTGGATTTAAAGCGTCCAAAAAATCGGATTCAAAAGATATTACCTGTCTTGGACGATGAATTATCAATGGGATTGTTGCCTTTAAGCAGGGAATTCGTGCATGCACTTTATGCACGCTCCGGCTTGCACATCCCGGTACGCAGATGATGGTTCCACCACCGGTAGACAAAGCAGAAGAGGGTCGGTGCCCCCCTCCAAGTGCGTGGGACTGGACTACTTTAGACCCTTTAAGGCCAAACGAAGAGACTCGGTTCTCGTCTCAAATGAGGATGTGCCTCGTGAGAAATGTACTCTAGGAGTAGTGAATTGATGTGAGAATACCCCAGGTGGCTTCGTGAGAACCCTGCATGATAGAACGGCGGGCGGTGTTCTTAACAGTGATATTAGAAAGGTATGGTTACTTTAGGGTCGGGATTAGGCTTGCACTCCATCTAAATGGAGTGGTATTGTGGGGTAGACTTGGACCATTCGTGTGGGTGGAAGATGGGGCACTTTGGAATGGACCTGAGCATAGCTGGGGTGCAAGAACCGATGCGCCCGCCGAGTCAGTGTGGAGAGTTTGGCGAGTGGTGTATCGTCAGTTACTTTGACATTTAAAATTCCCCACATTTATTCTGTCCCCATTCGTAACCCCCGCTTCACCTTTGTGTTTAGTGCCTGTACATCAACTGGCGCTTGGTTGTCCTCACAACTCCTCTCGTTTGACCTTAAGGTCATCCAGTTATTTTGTCGGTGACTTTATGCACTTGTGACTCCTCGCTTTGCCACCTGATTGCTTATTTGGTTCGTAATTTTGTAGTCCAAGTAGAACATTTGCTGTAGACCCGTGTCTGCTGTCGAAGTTGGTATATTGTGAAAATACAAACCTGGCCTCGACTTCGAACAGACTGGTAAACCTTGGCGAAACCTTCGTGATTGGTGTCCGGTGCAGAGTCACTTACTCAGCGGCGTTGTGAAAGCCGGTCATGTGGTTGCAGTGGGAAAATGTCTACAACAGTTACAACAACTCAATGAAACGTACGTTCCTCTGGATAACTTGCCACGCGTGAAAACGGCATATTATGTCGAGGCGAATGCAGCTTTAACAACCCGCATCTGCGACCAATTCTTGTCCATGACGAGCATCTTGACCAAGTATTGTTCATTCTTCAGATCCTTGGGTAAGAAAAAGAGTTTCCGTAAAGGCGCATGATGCTTTTCTTGACTAAAGTGCGCATCACCCGATGCCCATGCCATCCGCCATTGAGGAATTATATGGCTTCTATCTCTGTACTGGACGTCACAGGCTTCAAAATAATTTAACCGAGACGGTTTTTCCCGTGCGCATCGTCAACAATTACTACATCCGCGAAACGTCGAAAGTTTACGTTCCGCTGCGTGCGGAAAGAGCACATGCGGCTAAAATTACGACCTCGCGAATCACAAATCGTACACATCCACAATTTCCAGAATAATATAACAACAATATAAGCAGACATTCTACGCCATAGGGGGAAAACATGAAAATGTCGTACCACTCGAGAAACAAATTCTGCTAGGGAATTCTGAGGGGCTCCTTGGCTGCACAGTGCCGTCAGCTGCAAAGCCCTTGCGTGTGGAATAAAACTTTCTACGCGGAAATGTTTCACTTTGTTGCGTATGTGCTTCAACCGAAAAGTATTCTAATCTACTTTTATATTTCTGTAGCCCACCAAATTTGATTGCCCACTGAGGTAGTCATACCTCTGGTGGCGAAACTGGAACCCCGGAGTGCCCATGTGGTGTTCAGGAATTCGGACTGGTATTCTGAAGTCATCAGCCTGCCTGTTATGTCCATCACAGATACGTCGCATCTTTCGAAGTTTCAATTCCATCGTGCGAATACTGACTGCCCCTTGCGGCAGCCGCTGGCTATTTGCACACCCAAATTATTTCCGCCGAAACTACAGGGTTTTCAAAATCGTGATTTAAATGGGGGATTTAGTCTGATCTATTTGCACCTACCGGTGGTATTTCGCCAATGGCATTTTGTTTAACTATGTGCAATTTCAAAATTACGGACCACCAACTATTCGCATTTTTCACCGGTTTACGCGACATAGAACACAAGACCGCACTTTGGGATATTTTGACGTTCATCGGTGTTGTTTAGGAATAAAATCATCTAAAGAATAACTAACGCAAATTTCACCCTGGATGACCGGTTTTTGACGTTTGTTTACTTCACACACCCCAGATTCAATAAATGCGATTATACTCACAATATATATCTTGTTTGGCGAACCTGGTCACATATTTCCCCATTAATTTCAACTTCCATTGGGTACAACATTGTTGGACAACAGCCTGAGCTGTGCAGTAGTGATGCGAGGACCATCTCTATGGATGATTTCCTTTCCAAGATATTCATAACTAGGCTGTAGAAAATACAGCATCAAGGTATGGCTGCAGGCATCATTCCTATTATGAATAATATGCTCTATGGTTCGTAACCACCATGGAGCGGTCGCCATGATAACGGTAGCCGTTACCACTCTCCTTGACTACTTATCGTAACTGCTATGCTCTACGCTAATTGTGGGAGCTCACCTTTGCACAGTGACATGATCGAATGGCCAACGGCGGTCTTTCATACCCATAGCTATACGTGATACCGCTTATCTATGCTACCTACAGTAAACACCAGGCCAGCATCCGTGTGGGCCGGTAAAAACGAGGCCTCAGCTTTGCTTGATAGCCTAATCTGATGGCATATCGTACTCATTGCTGTACTCGCTGTTGCTGTAACTGACTACTTATCGTTCCTGCTAGTTCCGTGTTCATGTGCGACATTGATAACCGGTAGCTTAATCCAACCTACTCTGTCGTACTCGTAAATGTACGCATTGTCGCTTATCTTTGCCACTTATGATGAACACCGGGCCAGTATTTATGCAAACCGGTGAATATGTGGCCTACATACACCGTGGCCGCACACGAATAATCCAATGGCAGACGATGGACCTCATACTCACAACTGCACGCGTTTTCACCTACCTTGTCTACTTTTTGAAACTGCTCGGCCAGTGCCTATACATGACGTTGAATATCAGGCCGCAGCTGTACGCAGTATCCTAATTTAAGTGCCAACGATTGCCCGTCTTACTCACAACTTTGCGTGCTGTTGCTTATGGCTGCTAACTAAAGTAAACACCAGGCTAGTATCTATGCGGGCCGATAAAAACCAGGCTCAAACTATGCGTGATATCTTGATCTAACAGCCAATGACGGTCCGTCATACTCGTAACTGTAGTCGATATCGCCTACCCTGGCTACTTATCGTAATTGCAAGGCCTGTGTCTATGTGCAACGCTGAGTATGAGGCTTCAACTGTGCCCAGTAGCACAGTCCAATGGCCAACGAAGGGGCGTCATACTCATAATTAAAATAGATGTCACCTGCCGAGGCTACTTATTGTAACTGCCGGGCCCGTGCATATGCTCCCAGATGACTATAGTGCCCCAACCATACATAACAGACTAATCCAAGGACCAACGACGGTCCTTCATGTCCATACGTCATCCACCTGCCAACACCTCATGTCCGAAAAATACACAACCACCTTTAACAATTCATGTTTCTCTTTATTTGTTGTATCGGTACAATCAACCATCGGGGTCAATCCACTTCTCCGTTTTTTGCTCGAGAGGGTTTCTGGAAATGTATGATCAATTACGACTCGTGCATATTTTCCGCAGTATCATTTAAAAAAAATAACTGAACAACGTTGCAGTGGCCAACCCGCCAACTGTTTAACAAATCCCTTCGTCCACAATTCCTGGTCGGTATCCGCGCTGAGCCTGGAGACTTACTGTTATAGAAATAAACTCACTACTTCCTGAATCCGTCCAATAGGTGATAAAGAGGGAGCCGTGTATACATTGACGATTCGAATGCGTAATTCGGCAAACATATGCATTATTTGGCGCGGCAAAGAGGGGTGTTTACTTGTCAGTCGTAGGAACGAGTGGTGTAGATTTGAGCCCTTAGCTCTGGGTGCCACGTTCATCCTCAAACTATGTGCAACGTATGAGGCTTCAACTGTGCCCAGTAGCACAGTCCAATGGCCAACGAAGGGGCGTCATACTCATAATTAAAATAGATGTCACCTGCCGAGGCTACTTATTGTAACTGCCGGGCCCGTGCATATGCTCCCAGATGACTATAGTGCCCCAACCATACATAACAGACTAATCCAAGGACCAACGACGGTCCTTCATGTCCATACGTCATCCACCTGCCAACACCTCATGTCCGAAAAATACACAACCACCTTTAACAATTCATGTTTCTCTTTATTTGTTGTATCGGTACAATCAACCATCGGGGTCAATCCACTTCTCCGTTTTTTGCTCGAGAGGGTTTCTGGAAATGTATGATCAATTACGACTCGTGCATATTTTCCGCAGTATCATTTAAAAAAAATAACTGAACAACGTTGCAGTGGCCAACCCGCCAACTGTTTAACAAATCCCTTCGTCCACAATTCCTGGTCGGTATCCGCGCTGAGCCTGGAGACTTTTCCGCAGTATTAAAAAAAATAACTGAACAACGTTGCAGTGGCCAACCCGCCAACTGTTTAACAAATCCCTTCGTCCACAATTCCTGGTCGGTATCCGCGCTGAGCCTGGAGACTTACTGTTATAGAAATAAACTCACTACTTCCTGAATCCGTCCAATAGGTGATAAAGAGGGAGCCGTGTATACATTGACGATTCGAATGCGTAATTCGGCAAACATATGCATTATTTGGCGCGGCAAAGAGGGGTGTTTACTTGTCAGTCGTAGGAACGAGTGGTGTAGATTTGAGCCCTTAGCTCTGGGTGCCACGTTCATCCTCAAACGTGCCCTTATGGAGGCAGCCGTGGTGAAGATCTAGTGATTGTGAGGGTGCTTGTTGTTTAGTCCGCCCGTTTAGAGCACTAAATCCCAACTTCTATCGAGTTCTGCTCTCGGATACCCGTACATTTTTGCCTAATAAAACCAACAGCTCGGTCCTCCCCATCGAAACTCATAACCATCACGCACTCAACCACATTAGCAATTCAACCAACAAGGAACACTCTTCTGGGCTTCAACCAAGTCATTGTTCACGTCGAAGTAATGCAAACCATCTTCTCTTCTGAAATCATATTGACTATGTCCGAATAAATGGGCTAGTAACATAGCCAAAACTGATGCGATCCAACCGTCTCAGATATTGATGCTGATATGGCTGGAGACTGCAAAGCCACATTCTTCAGTGGAAATCCCCGGTGCACAACCGAAAATCACTATGTAACTCCTGCTTTGCGGTTTTGCCGACACGGACTCACACCAGCTATGGTTTTCAGATAACCGTTGTCACTCACCTGAAAACGTCTTGGTTCTGCCTCTCAAACAGGCCAGATCGCACGGCCATACAACAGAACGGCTCGTAATGCAGCCTGCTACACACGTTACTTGATATTAGCGGATATGCCATTTGAAGCCACAGGTTTTTTTACAAATTAGCGAACGCGACCCGGGCATTGCAATTTCCGGCATCGGCCTCATCTGTCACACAACAACCAAAACTAACACAACTCCCCTCACAGACTTGCGCATCCATTCCAAATCATCGCAAAAATGACATCCGTCACGGGGCTGTCCAGAAACCGAAGTGCTTCAGTGCAATTGTGGCATGGCACCGCTATACCCGGTTTGATCGCACACCCGCAACCATGCTTTTACTTCACTCTACCCCTCTCTTACCCAATCACCCACTTGTTTCATTGCTTGCAACTACAAACAAATTCACCCTTTATTCTGACCAGCCTTATGGTCATGCCCGATGGTACGCTACCCACATGTTGAGAATAAACGTCGTTTGATACCGTGACACATTGTAGGTACAGAGTGCGCAACAATTGACGGAATTACTTTGGTCGTTTATCCAAAAACCCCGCGCCTTTTCCTCCTCTTCGAATATGAGAACGACGTCTGCATACTCCATGTCTACAAGATTCGTGCCAGAGGTTATTCCACCGTTCGTCTCATAATTCGTCGATCACGAAATTAAGTGAGAATGGAGAAAGGGCGCTCTTGACGGATACAACTTTGTATACGAAAGCTTTTGGAGCTCCCTATATATTTCCGTTACCTGTCCACCCCTGTTGCACCTCCTGCCCACGACGATGCAAGACTTTATGGTTGACAACTCTCACTTCAACTGTGTGCCCTTCCAAAATACACACTTTCCGCATGGTGAACCTCTTAATCCGCCTTCTGCAATGAAGGGAAAATTGATTCCTATCTAAGCTTGTCCTGGTTGTGGCATACATCCAGAGCAATCGCCCTATAAAACGAATTATCCATTGATAGAAAGGGAAAAGACGCCACAAGCCTCACCACATACACATTATACGACGCCCCGGAGGCAACTGGTTTTGCAAAGCTCCACGCCTTTCTTTAGGCTTCAACAGCTACATTCTGAGGTGAGCTCATCGTACGAACAGGCAACACCCCCAGATATCTTCGATCTCGTGTCTCTGCAATTTCCGAGCCACCTTAGTTGCGCATAATCTGGCCAATGCACATCCTTCATAGTCAACTACGTCCTCACCAGTTTGCATCGACCGCATACGTATTATCTACACGTAAATATCGATCACCGTTTTTGAAATCGGACGGTGTCACCTCATTCAAGTAATTAGGAATTGTGAAAACTTTTGACTATCTGTTATTTTATAAGCATCGCAACTCCTAGAAAGGTGTTTTCTAGCAAACCTTTCGGAATTTTTTTTCATACTTTGAGTCTCTAATGTGGACACGGTTGTCTTCTCACCTCGTTTGCAGGGCAGTAATAAACCACCGTGAAACCCCGATGGACCCAAGAATATCCCATTCACCATGACAACCTTAAACGGCCCATACAATATGTTCATGTAGGGGGCTGTCCACGAACCATAGTACGGCGTCGCGATGTCGGTTCTACGACTACCATACCCAGTATGATGGCTTACCGTATTTCACTATATCTCTTATACCTCCCAGACGAGCGTGTTACCTACAGGACCGTCCCGGTCTGTTTAATTTGTGCAAGGACTTGAAAGCAGAGGTCATCTAATTGTGCCGTCTGCTCGTTCTGCCCATTCGGTTTATCAGTGAACGACAAACCCTGCCTTAAGCTAGATGTAACGTTTGCTGACCATTATAGAAAACAAAAAACTTACTAGCTGTGATGAATTCCTTGGCTTTGGCGAGACGCTTGCCGCAACCACAAAGGAATGGTCGTTCCATTTAAAGTTTGCGAGGACGTAACGGCCGTGATAATTGTCTAAGCATTTTCTAGCATTTCCAAACCTAACACGTGAGAAAACAGGAGGAAAAATCAGCTTTTCCACTACGTTTCTCACCGTCTTCACAGAGACAATGGTTCAGGCCACTGATAGCCATTGAAACACGAATTTCGCGCACACTGTAGACTTCGAGTTCTCCTAAACAACCTCCAAGAAAACTGTGGCCACGCGGGGAGGTCTTGTGCGCTGGAATAATTACCATCAAATGCCAAAGCTTTAAGTTAAAGTCCCCCTCTTTTGAACCACGGCTTTAGAGAAATTTAGGGTGCACATCTGGGACTCGCCCTGCGACATGCCACGCCTTCGACGTACAATGCATTTTTCTGCAAAATCCCTGTGGGTAAAATAAAAACTTTAACGTCAAAATGTTGCACTTTTTGCATAAGTGCTCATTCAAAAAATCACCCCCATCTGCTGTCACTTTTTTACGATTTGTTTTATTCAGTCCCTTTATAAAATTATTGGCGCACATTCGGCTTTGAACTCCGTGTGTTATGGCTTCGGAAGTGGCTTCACACTCGTTCGTTGAGGAATTTGTGGGCGTATCGCTTCCATCCTACACGGCATTTGAGAAGGCCCAAAATCAATGCATGAAGTCCAACAGAAAGCCGGGGAATCCGAAGAAGCTGGTGGACCGAGCGCGAAGCACCAGCTGTCCAGTGCGGTTTTGCCTACGGAGGCGAGGGAACAAACTGGCATTAACCTTTTATTTTCTTGAACACAACCGCAAGTTGTCAAAGTTTCTGTAAGACCGGCTTCCAGTTAAGCCAATCTAGATAAACTAAATTATAGTTTGTCGTGCAAACAAGCAGATGGTCCCAGAGTGTTGACACCTGTGGTGGAGAATGCACATGCCATTTCTACCACGCGATGTGGATCCCATGCATACACCTGTCATCTGCATTTTCAGAGCAGCCCGCTGCGAGCAGTAAGAACTATTTATCGTTGGCTTTTTCTTAGCTGGCTTCCCAATCCACCAACAATGGCTGTCGGATTACAACCCACCGGAAAAAGGTGTACCCTTTACACTCGTTCCCAAACCACCGCCGACAGCTTTCTAAGGCCTTCTTAAACAACTGAACCGAGTGACTGTAAACGCATGGTCATGCCAGACGGTATGCCGCCCACAAGTTGTGAATAAAAACTATTATTATCAAGCTTCAGAGGCTGGAAACCAGGAGGGCCACAGCCACATTTAAACGACTGATTGTTCAGGGACAAATCTTGCTGTGTCAAGGTCCAAAGTCTGCAACTGATGACCTGGCGTTGGTGGTCGAGGTTAATGCACCTCAACCCAGATGGCGGTATAGGAAAGCTGACTGTTGATTCCCCCTGTGAATCAACGGTGAAAAAGGGTAACTTTCCTCGTTTTCTGACTACTCACGGGAAACATGACTTACACCTGTTTATTATGGCACCGTTTCGTTGTCTTGCTGCTCGTTTTCCCCACGCTTTGTTCTTACTTATGGTCTGCTTATCCCTCAGTAAGTGATGTCAATGTTTGTTGCCCGTCTGTCATGGCCTGCAAGTTCGCCTCGATTGCACCTATTTCTTGAGCGCCCACTCCGACGGGAAAGTGGGCTGACCGGGTATCGAACCCGGATCCTGCGGACGACAGGCGGACGCACTACCGACTACACCAACCCGACACCCGGAGGTGCTGGTTATTTTGTATTACACATGTATCACGCCTGCCAGATAGCCTTTGCTGAGCTTTGTTTTAAACGGACGAAACCGCGTAATCTGACCTGTCGCGCGACACGAGCGGCTGCGTCGACGCCGACTGAAAGACAGTCCCTCACATCCCGAACGTACTGACTCCTGCGCCGTTACGGCCAATTCGCACTGTCAGACTGCCCCGATATGTATGTTTGTACATCGTTTGGTGCGTACTTCTTGTTGCCCCTATAGAAATCCCTGCTGTGACAGTGACTACTTCCCGCTCCTGCAGATGGCGTCATTGTTCATTGTACGTTTTCTTAATTCATGATGCTTACTAATCCGTTTTTTCTGTAGAACCAGTTCCTGTCAGCCTTCAATATATCATCTGCTGCCCCACGTCTGTCTGCTCCTATTGATTATTGGCTACAAACTGCGTATAATCTAATAGTCGCAATCGTCCTGTGAGATCCTTAACCGTCCGGATTTTACACTGATTGGGCTTTTGTTTGCTCTGTGACCGACCGACTACTAACAGTGACCGCTGGTGTGCAACCGATCGCGCATTATATCACCGCGAATGTTGTGATGGTGAACCTTGCCCGCTTTTTAGTGGTGCTCTTCAGGCTTTTCCCAAAAGTGAGTCCACATGAAAATAAGTTACTTTTGGTTCTTAGCCCCGGGCCCATCCAAGAAAAGCAAAGGTGTGCTTGCTACCCGGTCTGCAAAGAGGGCTTCTTTTGATGTTGACCTGGACCAAACCACAGAGTCCCAGCACAATGTCCCGGAAGTCTGTGTGTGTCCGTGTTTTCGTATCCAAAGAGGAGCTACTCGACAGCCGTAAGTAAATGTCTGACAACTACGACTAACGCTGAAGAGCGCCAGCTGGATGAAAGAGATGATTTCATGTGACCAAACAGCTCCGGACAGATGGCATGTTAATGAGACCCCATGCATTTCATGTAAGTCTGGCATTTCTTGAGACATGCAGTAAAAAGGTCTGCCAAATAGCCGCTGAAGATGGCATCGTGTGGACAGGCATCTACGACAGCATTGTCGCTGGAGTGCATTTTCGGTTATCTCTACAGATTTGTCGGCCACCCACCTTTTGGTGATATTTTGATAGCCTGAATTATATCTTCCTCTCATTTCAGGACGTCAACAGCCAAATGAACACGCCTCACGAAGAAAAAAAATCGCATCCCAGAAGGGCATATGTACACCTCAAAACGATCAAAAAATCTCAAAATTTCATGACGTCCATTTTGAGCCTCTTCTCCGGTGCAGATGGATAGGTGCGCTCCAACATCGTGTACCCCTAGCTGCGTGTTGGTCGTGTGCGTCAGTTAGGTTCGATCAGCTGTCCGGTATGATCGACGTAGGTTCCATGTTCCTGATCCATAAAGCTCTATGTCTTCCTAGCATAGCCTATATATATACCTATAGTATAACCCATAATGAAAAACTCCACGTTTTGCCAGCAAGCGTGCACGACTTTTAGCGAATAATTAACGTGGACTACGGAAGTTCAACTTGCAACAGTAATCATCGACCAAAATTTGTTTGCACGAATGCACCTACGCATAATTTGCATCTCCAAAAGTCGTTTAGATTCCAGAATGTTCAGGGAATTTTTTCCGGTGAAAAACTACCTGAAAGTTTCTTTTATTGTAAGTGAGTCAACGTTTTCCACAATTCGCGATTTTTTATCATCAGGCAACATATTCACAGTCGGTGTTTACACACCTTCAGCACTCGCTCACTTAAACAAATCACCATAGTCAATCATTTTCAGTAATAAAGAAACATATACAATATACAAAGACCTTCTACATTATGAAGTGGAAAGCCTGAAAATGTCGTAGATTTCGAGAAATCAATCCCATTGTTCGAATAGTGAACGACCCTGCGACATGGGATCTTCGGGTGATTTTCAAACCACGCGCTGGAACTCTCAATCGACCTTAAACTCGGGGTATCAGAATCAACGAAAACCCTGTTGCGACCTTTGATTGGCTCCCACGTATATTCCAGATTAGGTTGTTCATCTCGGTCGTCTTGTTGCATTTGTTTATCTGACCTGAACAACGCGCGATTCGGCCATTGCGACCATGATGAAAGTTGGTGAGCCGAGGCCGGAACAAGCTGGTGCTATTGAAGCGATTGTAAGAGAGTTGAAAAATTTGGATGAAAAGGCATTTCCAGCCTTACACGCCCTTGCTGAAAATGGTAAGTTATTTAGTGCCTTCCCCTAAAATCTCGCAGAATTGTTCCGCCTCCGTGGAGGCATTGCTGAGTCGATCGACATTGTATCCAATAGACAGGTGAAAATTCGGGCAAAAATAGAAATTCCCAGTTCACAATACCCGGGAGTCAATTTTGTGGGGAAGCTCCTCGGTCCGGGCGGCCAGACGTTGCGGGCCACCCAGGAGAGCACGAAAACTAAGATGGCAATCTTGGGCGCAGGTTCCCTTCGAGATGACTCAAAGGAACGTGAGCTGCTCTCCAGTGGGGATCCTAAGTATCAGCATCTGAAGCAAAAGCTGCATTTACAAGTCGATAGCTTGGCCCCTCCGTCGGAAGCATACTACAGACTATCGCATGCCCTCGCCGAACTCCGGAAAGTAATGTTGCCGGTAGGTGCATTTTCACTTATCCGATTACTCTGTTAGGAATCCAACGAGTGTCCACCACCACCGTGGGTCCCTCAAGGCACGTCACCAATGGTGGGATCCAGGGGCGGAGGCCAATTCCGAGGTGGCCGGTCTCCCAACCCTCGTGGTGGCTTCCATGTCCCACCGCCTAGTTCACCATACCGCGGTCGAGGTAAACCATGGGTCAGCCGGGGAGGACCTACCAACGGAAGTCCTATGATCTCTTCTACTCCACCTGTTGCTCCGGACGTGTACGGTAATGGAACTACTGCGCCTGTTTACCCTACAATGAACATGTATGAACAACCTGATTACAGTACGAACGTGTATGAAGAATTTGGAAGCAACTATGGTGAGTTGGATTATCCGTATTTATGGTTTGCTGTCAAATCCGTTGGATTAATTGAGGTCTGAATTTTCAACCTAGGACAAGACGATTCATGGGGCAAAGTTGGTCTAACAGACGCCCGGGGCAGAGGTCGAGCCCACCCGTACGCCCGTCCAGGAATGAAAACCAATGAAACGCCATAGGAAGCGGTAGCTAACTACCTAAGCTGTTCATCGGTCGCAACTTCAATGTTTATATAATTCAGTAAACAACCAAATCCTGAAGCCAGACCTGCATTTTATGTCCATCCAAATGAATCAGTCACCCAAACCGAAAAATTTGCATAACTTGTCAAACTGCTTCTCTGTAGTATTGTCTCGGTTCAAATTGTTTTGTTGGAGTTAAATACAAACGTATCTAAATAACCCTTACGCATATTTTCACTATTAAATTCCGGCTTGGTAGCGCCCTAGCAACTTGTGGTTTCACCGAATTCATTCAATCACCGCAAATTATCCACTGGTTTGTCGCTGTGTTATCGTGTTCCTGTGTCCTGGGAGCCGCTCCTCCTATCGGAGGTTTCGGTGTTAGGTCCAATCGGCCCCTCTGGTTAGGCTAGTTTATGCTGAGTAAACTCATTGGCGTTCGGAAGTTGACGGTCCATGGTTGGGCCGCGGTACCGATTGCTGCTTTCTTATAGCTAATGTTAACCTTTCGAACGATGCAAAATAACCGGCGCCAAAAGTACCTACCGAGACTGACTTGTGTTCGTCCGCTTTAACAGCACTGGTCTGTCTAGATTGTCTTTTTGTAGTACGGCAGTGAAGCATTGGTGTTGAACACTGATGTCATGCTGTCGATGATGATGATGTCTTTGTGTAGATACCCGAATGCCGATTCGAGTCTGGCAGACATGTCCCTACTGTCAGTGTATCGCGAACTTGAGATACCCACCTTTATCATCCATTGGATTATGAAGGGACGGTCCCAGAACCGTGCGGTTTCTTGAGTGTCCTGTGACTGATGTTGACTGGACTGGATGCCCAAGCGCTTAACACCGTAGAACTCACTGTGAACCGGGCGCAAAGTTGCTCGGTAGCACTTTGGTAAACCGCTCTCATTTCAAGGCTCTTGCTTCAGGGAGCTCCAACCCATTCACGTAAGACAGATGGATAGGCTGGCATACTAAAATTCATTCCCAATCTCCGGCTGAATAACCACTTTCGAAACACCAGGAAAGCGCTAATTATTTGAACACCGCTATATAAGATTGTGGTAAGAAGTATATCAGCACATTTAGCTAGCTGGATATACTACTCGCCACACTCAACTGAAGTAGCCATGTCCGATTTCCAGATAGTGGCTACATTACTGGTTTTCGCAACAGACAAAAAGGCCACCTCCTTGCCCTTGTTAGTCGTCGCTCATGGTAGTAGTTTGTCGTGGCCTTGCTGAATGCAAAAGCTCCTGGACTATAATTGCGGGGGAAGACACCCAATCACGTCTTTGCATCAAACCAGCTTGGTGAGCATGGTTCATTTTTTCCGGTAAATCCGCAGCCAGCGTGGATTGGGCGACTGGAAACCGTGGATGGATGCTTCGCTCAATGAGGCGTGCAGCGCCCAGTCGAAAACTAGTGCGCCTTACGTTGATGGAGGCGTCTTCCTGAGGTCTGTTCCTGGGCTGCGTGGTATGTAGGTTATGGAGGCAACGCGAATGGGTAAGGTTTCGTGACACCTGCGTTTGAAAGACAGGAAACAATGCAAGGGAAGCAAGGTCTTACATCAATACTTGTGTATGAGTCAAGCCAAAATGGCAGGCGCTGTATACTATGCTGATTATTTTCGTTCCTTTGAGTGCGTGCGCTGTACGTTCTCTAGGATATCCTCTGGTCAGAGACAGCAAAGGGTAAACGCGTAATCCGGTAGATCTGATATCAGCAAGCCTGTACTTCGATTTGGACCCTGGTCTGTCGTATAGCGCCATTATTTAGTTGCGACGTTTATCAGAGATCAAATTAGTCAGCTTCACGAGATTTTCTGGCCTCTGTACTAATTGTTTAGCAGTCATTTAGTGGAAGGAAGGGCATGGCAATACTGATTACCTGGGCTTCACTAGCAGATCGGAAACACGTTAGTGTGAAAACGGCTCAAGCCTTGTAGGCTGAAATATGTGCACCTGTTTTAATAGGGCTTGTGTCGGGCTAACTATGTGATAAATGGACGACCAACACTCATTCGCAAGGTAACTCAGTGTTGACGGTAGATGGGTAGTATTCACTATAGTCTCTTGTTTACAGTACCCCTCAATAAAATTCGACATTTGGAATGATGCTCAGGATATCGAAATTTCTCCATGCCTATCGTAAGTTAGTCGACTCAGGAATGCTGATCCATCGTTCCGCCCTCTGTCTATCAAGTTGATGTCAGTGAGCCGTCTTCGCACGCCGCACTGCTTCTAATCTTAGTGTGGGGACTGTTGACGTAGGCCTTCTGTCGTCTTCGAGGTGGAACTTGTTAGGGCCTTTGAAATTTCTGCAGTTCGAAAATTATTCCCCATGAAGAACAATATCCGTTGTGTGCATGTTCTAAACCCTTTAGACGGAGGTGCGTCCGACTCATTCGTATGGAGTCGTTGTCGATCTACTACTAATATCGTTCACTTGTAGTACCCTTTCAGTGCCTAACTGCAATGCCAACCAAAGGATGTACGATGGGTGGGATACTGCCAGGTCGCCCAAGCCTAAACACGAAGGGTCGGGCTCGAACCACGGACCTTCCTGTCAGTAACTTACTGCTCTAACCGCTGAGCTATCTCTGGTTTAGCCCGGTTATCTTTGACTCGATGCTTCGCTCTCCCGACGTGAGCTTTAATGGTACTGTGCACACCCCATAGACGGCAAGTACGGGCAAAAGAAAACATTCCATCCAGATAGGTCAGCGCGAATTTACCGACCGGTGGACCCATGGTTCGGATCCACCGTCAGCTTCCCACTGCTCCTGGCCAAACTGGCAATTTCTCAGCCTTCGCGCTTCCTTCGGGTAGCATGGCAGCTATCCACCGGAAGGGTCCTAAACTTGGACGGTTTTCATTTCACCGTGAACCGGCTCCAACACTAGTTGCACACTATTCGCGAACCCAACGAGCTTAGTCTATAGCGTATGCGTGGTCATATCACAATTCGAGCTGATCACTTTTACCTGGGTTTCTCAAATGCATAACCACAGTCGTGCGCCATTTTGCTCAGTCTTCGGCCAAGCACAATGAGGTTAACGTGGACCCTATCTTGGCTGGCGAGCTTACATCCGTCATTCCCGCCTGTCATCACAGTTGGTCTAGCTCAGGGTTTTTGCCACTTTGAATTGGGCACCGAAAACATCGATGGTCATTGACCTGAAGATGTGTCATTCCTTGCCCGAATCCCGCTCCGGAACAAGGTTGTCTTTGGCGACGAAGACATTGGATGGGAAGCACCCTTGCCAGGGGCAACACGAACGCAGGGTGATGAAGTTCATCAATCAGTAGTAAGCGGAATGTGGGCCTCATCAGCTTTACTCTTTTGGAACAGCTCCTGCTTTCTTGGAGAGAACCTTCACAGTTACGTTCGACAGGCGAGAATATATTAGGTTATCAGTTACTTACTGCTGAGTGAACCGTGTGACATCGGAGATGGTACGCGGTCTCCTAGATTTGAGTAGCTTCCATTCGACTCATATGTGATGTGCATTCCGGAGTTGAAAAGACACCCAATTCCTAGTTGCCTTAGAACGTGCTAAATAAAGTGGAAACTATAGTGCGAAACCACTGAAAACCGGCCCTTTTGAAAAGGTTCGACATACTGTGGATCCCAACAATTATGCGCATACCATTGGTAAACACAGCTTCGGACAGAAGCTCCTAATGGCTCGAATGTCCATTATATCCAGCTTTCGGTGCCTAACTGCCATACCAACGGAAGGGGGCACGAGAGCTGGGATACTGTCAGGGGACAAGAGCAGTCAAGACGCTGAGGTCGGGTTCGAATTACAGATTTTACGTCTAAACTGTCGCCCTGGCCACAGCTACCTCGACACTCGTAAGTCTAAATTCCACAAGGGTAGCTGGGTTTCCTCAGATGTCCTTCAGACCGTCCGCAGGGCAGTGATCACGGGTCTTCCTCAAGCATGCTTGGCAACAAGAAAGGAACTGAGGGGTGAGTGACGATGTCATGTGTTTCCACTTACGAAAAATGTTCGCGGTTTGTTGGGTTATTAGTCCTAACTTGTAACAAGCTGCAACTACGTCGTTTCCAATCCCTACAAGGTTCCAAATTACACTGGTAGGTTTTCAAACAAAGCAACTGGAAGCTAATAGCCAATGATTTTCCTGTACACATGTCTTCGTAAACCAGTGAGCCTCTTTTAGTGGACGTGTTCGTCTTGCTCTTCAAACAATCCCCACAGTTTTGATCCGGCTGTGCAGAAACTCAACTAATACCTGCATGCCATATTCAACTCCGGAACATTTTCCTACACGCATTGATGAAGAAAACCGCCGTAGCATCAATGCGATCACCTTTATTTCTTTACCAAGGATCATATGGGGACTGTCTGCTCAACTGCGGGAAAAACGACGTGCATTTTCTGGTCACAAGTTGAGATTCAAACCAAGCACCATACCATGCACAAGGTCTCTAATAGGTTCTCGCAATAGATGCATCATGGAGTACCATCATCACAGGCCTTGTGACCTTGTTTGCCAACACAAAGTCTGTATCCAAATGCTTGCACGGAAGAGACTGTTATCCGAGTGTTCGCTGTCTTCTTTTTAATACACTGTTGGGGTCACTATGGAAGAGGCCGGTCATGTTTGCTTGTTCAACAGCTTATATTTTAGAAAAGACTGCATCTTTCAGTCAACTTTGGTTAGTTGGTTGGATCAATCTCCTGAAGAGTCGACTTTCAGGGGACAAGCTAACTGAAGCAGTTGAAGGATTCTGTTTGCAGTGGTATCGTGGAGGGTTTTTGTGACGACTGTATTGAAAACGAAGTAAACATCGTAGCTTCAGTTCACTGAATGCACAGTTTGCATGAGGTCTTTAGCGGCAAACCGTCATTCGGTCAATATCCACATTAGAAAGTTCTCTAGGTTCTACTCAAATTCACTCGAAAATATTTCGGTAGGTTTGTCCTCTCAATGTGAAAAAAAGAAAATGTTGGCCCATCGGGCAAGTGTGGTGAACTGAATGGTTGAATATTTCTGAAAGGTAAGAGTGTCAAGCTCACTTTAGGTGGTATCCCAGTCATACAATTCCTCCTCTCCAGAAGAGTCACTTTTCTGGAAAGGCCATATGTGGCCGGAAGGTCCGTGCTTCGACTTCAACCTCTGCGTCTCGACTGCTCCGGTCCAGGCTTGAGCACTCTGGCAGTATCTCAGCCTTCGTGCTTCCTCTGGGTGGCATGGCAACTAGGCACTGGAAGGATGTTATAGCTGAGAGCTTTTTATTATGTGGCCGGCCTCTACATGCGAACGTCTCAGAGTGCCACTGCATATGAGAGGTTAATATTGTGTAGAACGCCAAAGAAGATCTAGGACCAGTGTGTAACGTCAGGATTTCGAGGAACTTGACGGACGCATCACATAATGCAATCAGTGATAAACATCAAAGCGAATGAATTCACGTGCTCTTAGTTAGATCCTGTGACAATTCGTTAATTGGAGTCATCTACGTCGCTGTTTACTACCTTGGAATTAAGGCGACTGACCGAACAACTCCCAGGATGTGTTTGGTACAATCCGCTTCAAACCTAAAGCGAAGACTGTTCGAAATATGTTCTCGGACTCTTCGTTTTCGAATACAACAGTCTGTTTGGTATAACCCGCTCCAACCCTAAAGCGAAGACTGTTCGAAATATGTTATCGGACTCTTCGTTTTCGAATACAACAGTCCATTTTTGTGGTAGGCCTGTACACTTGACCCCTCGTCCGCTTTGACCGTTTTCATGACTGATTTAACCAGGTTACCTCAGTTTTCAGCATCAGTATTCTTGTGCGATGTTTCTGCTGATGCTGCTTGCTGGTTTTCCTATCTACTGGTGATCCCGCTAACGACATGAATGGGCTTGCGTGCTGATGCTCCGATACGAATCCACAAGAACACTGATGGTCATATGGAAGGGTCTTTATTGTGCTTTTGATCCGTTTGCCCATGAAGCTCGTTTGCATGTCTCAATTAGGGTTATCTCCAACTCAATGTAACCAAACTTCGTTGGAGTCCTTTCGCAGTGAAATTTGTGTCAGTGTACAGGATATACCTGCTAAGGCTTGTGCGTAAATGTGGAGTACTGAGGCTGCATTCAAATGGCGCATAGTAGCACTCTTGTATTGATTTATACTGACATGAGCTCACGAAGTGGCTCTTACACGAGTGATGAGTGGGCTTAGGTGAGTATCTTAAATAATCACAGGAACACTACGCAGTAACTCCTCTGTCACAGCGGGGCGATTTGGGCGCCTGTTATTATCATGTAGTTTGCTATTTTATTACTTCATGAACTTCACTTCACAATATGGCTTTCAAATAGGTCGTGGTTGTACGGCAGTGAAGCATCGGTGTTGAACACTGATGTCATGCTGTCGATGATGATGATCACTGCAGAATGCTTCTACGCGCGTGGAATTATATGGAAGTACTGTCATGTATGTGCTTGTCTCATGGTAAAACTGAATGGTTTTTTCGACATGCGTCTTGCACCTTCAAAGTTCAAAGTCGTTCTCCATAACGTATGGTCTCTGGACAGTTCTGACAGGTTGTGGAGTGCCTTACGTACGTCGGTAGTTGTATTAGCTCTGAAGGAAGTGTGTATGAAGTCAATGGACGAATCTCAAAGGCCAGAATCACTGTTTAATTCGCCTCAGTTCTGGTTTCGAAAAGGGCATATCACTGGGTCGTCTCTACGAGATTTCAGTAAGAGCTGTGTTGTATGGCTGCGACATGTGGCTTCTACGGACCGATGACCTGAGGCGCCTTCAGGTTTTTGACCGCTGTTGAATCAGAGGCATTGCTGGTGTCGGATGGTACTAACGAATTCGCAACGAGATAATTAGAAAACGAGTGTTTGGTTGTGCAGCGGGTACTTCAATCTCGGAAAACAACTACGTTGCCTCGGCCGCGTGCTACGCATGCCGAAGAACTGTCTAACGAGACGAGTTTTGTTCACCATACCCGCTTCGGAATGGCGCAAACCCCAAGGTGGACAGCATGTGACTTGTCAGAAGAATATGAAAGAAGTTATGAAGGGTTTAGGTTTTGGTGAAGTACGTCTTGCAGCATGAGATCCCAGTGAACCTTTCCGCGCCTGGCTAGAGTTTGAAAGAAATGGCTAGTGGATGTCATTGGCGGGCGTGCTGTCAATTTCCAGATTTGTTGACCGCTTGGAGGTGTAAGCACTTCAGAATGCTTGCGACAGGGCAGTCCATGTCCTCTCCCTCACTCTTGTGTTATTTTTACTCTTAGACTTCAAATATGATTAGATGAACCTCATTTTTGTGCGGCAGTGAAGCACTGATGTTGCTGTCCCTAATAGTGATTATGATGACGATAAAGTCCTCAGTTGCCATGCCAGTCCGCGCTACTTGGATTTGCTTCGAGAAGTGCTTCCTTTTCCGGGCAAGATGGAAGCAGATGCTATTAAGCAGGAATAAGTTTGCGAGTGACGTCAAGCAGCCCCAATGCCAAATGTGCTGATGGAATCGTATTATTTTGGAACAGGTCCTCTCCAGTCGTAAAATCTGTTTCCTTTTCACCTCGGTTTCAGCTGTTTCTGGTTTTCTTCAGACTCATGATTACACGGGGAACGTTAGGATAAATTATTAACTGTGAACTTTTCGATAAACGAGTCATCTGTTCAGTTCAGTGCTTGTGGCACTGATCGGTGAGTACATTCTGGTTATCCTGAACTCGGTTTAGATTTGGAAGTATTACAGACTTCGTGCTATGCCAGTGCTTGTGGCACTGATCGGAGGGTACATTCTGGTTTTCCTGAACGCGGTTTAGATTTGGGTAATTTGGAAGTATTACAGACTTCGTGCTATGCGCCGATAGAGTGTTACAGCTGAACGGCTGTTTGTTTTGTTGCTGCATATTAAGCATATTGATCACTCACTCTTATCCGGACGCAGTATAACAACATTCACCTTGTCTTGCTTGCTGATGATATAATTAGTGGGTCGGACGTTACTTAAATTGTGTAAATCCTGGTACTATTCCACGCCTGCCTAGTCAACGTAGTGGATTTACCATGGAGAGTTCACTTGCCAGCCGGTTTTAAAGTGGACCTAGTTTATAATGGGGGTTGTCCGTAATAAAATTTCGCAGAGAAAAATAAACTTACCCGACAGCTGGAAAAATAATAATACTCTATGTCTACGACTGCAATTCCGCGAACTCAGACGCAGATGAAAATGCTTAACTTCCGGCAACACTAATCTTACCTCAAAAATCGTCCATAGGTCAATGTTAGTCTACTTGTGTTGTCTTCTCAACTGTTCAAGGCGATCCCATTCCACCTATTATTTCTCAAGGCCTGATCCTCTAAGGAGTGCTTAGTGGGGTCGGGCGATTGAGCTTACGCTTTGCAGTTTATTATACTGCGTGTAAGCATGATCCCAGATTTTTGTGGTAAGGTCAATTTTACCAGGAAGCATGAGAAACGCACATCCGAGGTAAACAGTGAGGCTGAACTTGACTTTAAAGCATCTTGGCTCAACGTAAGTAAGCAGAAATCAAACGCCGTGTCGAGCTGTGTTCGCATTTTTCGATTTCTTTTTGTGAAAAGCGGGACCGAAGTTACTGGATTCTTCCGTGTCTTTTCGGGGAACCAGTGTTTTTAATAGCACTAGGAAACTGGTAGATCTAATCATTTCGTGTTGGCCGGCCAGTACCGTACGGCCAGTAACCAAAAAAACATTTCCTGTCTATACCAACAGATAGATGACTTCAGAGACCCATGTATTTGTTTAGTTGGATGGATGGATCTTAGTGTTTCCTTGAGAGCTGTCGAGAACGTTTGGGTAATCATACTAAGGCGCGTGAAGGTGTTTTGATTCTTTGTATGCCCGAGAAATCGGAGGCGAAAATCAAGGACGAATACAAGTCAGGTGGATAAGTTGTGGCCTTTGTACCAGAGTCATGTATCTCGACAATAGGGAAGGTTTCCTATTGTTTTCCACCATTGTAGTGTTGGAACGGGTCCGCCCATCTGTAAATTTTTCATGTGTTCACTGATTATCCGTGCTTAGCTAAATTCGTTTGAAAATCTGTTTTTAGTTGAGAAAGGTCGGGCATGACCATAGTGACATTTCCTACACTGGGTTTGCTCAGCTTCATTATATCCTCTAGACAGACAAACACAGAGGTAGATGCATTCCTCGGAAGTGGTACGCCAGAAGCTGGCTCACAACTCGCGAAGTTTGCAATGCGATTGCTTTCTATAATTCTCATGTATTGCCGCTATTTTCAAGGACACGTAGTTGTTTGATGAATTTGGGCTCCAGAGTGACAAAGTTGTGGAGCTAGTTGCCCCGAACCAATCAAGGATCCGTGTTTTAGAAGCTTTTCCAAGCAAGGGGAGAGAAAAACAAGGGACAACTTTGAATCACAGTTACGGAACATGGTAGGGCGGTATCACCGGCACCGGAAAGCATAGATATGTCTAGCGGCAGTGGTTGCTCACATCACGTGCACTAAACACTTCGAAGGCATATACGGAGAGTCCAGAGATTTCCTGAAGATTGTCGTGCTATAGTTTTAGAATGGCCTTTTCTCCATATCTGCAACTGACTACATAGACTTTTGGAAGAAAGTTATTCACTTTTCACCTTTAAGGTAGGCCCTACTTCGTTGTACGCTGCGTTTACCAAGGAAGTTTCCCAGGTGGAACCTGCCACAACACGTGAGGTTAATCTGAAGCCCAAGTTTTCTGGAGCTTTAGTAAACTTATCACTATAGCCCTCTGCTGTATTGCAAGCGTGTCCTCAGCGAAATAGGTCATTTGTTTGTTGCAAACCAACAGACGAAAGGCCAGATTTAAGGTTGGTGAAAATGTAAATCATTTGTAGGCTTAGTTTCGGTTGAAAGTTCTGTACGAGAGCCGCCTCGGGCTTCATTTGAGACGACATTGAAAGTATGGAATTTCCTTTCAATGACACTACCGATATTTTTCCGTATACATGACCTGCCTATTTTTCTAGATGCACTCCTATTGAGATTGTCGCAATGCTCTTGACTTTGACCCCTGTCTCCCGACAACGCACAATTCGCAGTGTCAGACTGTTCATTACAGTACTAGGACATACCATCAGGATGAGTTTTAATTTGCAGCTTGCAGAAGATGTGGACCAGTGAATGCGATTCACTTGTGCTTCATCCTTCGTGTACCTTCAACGACCGGTTGGATGAAGCTGCCTGGGGCAGTCAATGGTGTCGCGATCGAGCCTGTGGGGTGTATGGCTCTGTATGTAGTGAACACCGAGACACAACTGGGTCAGTATAATGATTGTTTGATTAAATTAGGAGGTTGAACGTCTTGTGAGCCCAAAAACCAATAAGCACTTTTTTGCCTTCTTTTCATAAACACTGGACTTCAGATTGTCGCTTGGTGATTTCAGAAAAGTGATCGACCCCATTCTAAGGTGACCACTGGCGCTGTCGTTTTAAGTAAGCAAGCACTTACTACAGCGACCGTAGAGCCGAAAATGCCCTCGCCGTTGTGAACGATGGTGTAAACAGTTCACGCTAAGATATTTTTGATGTTCCTAATGACCGTACAGCACCGGAGTGTTCTATATGGTATGCGTAACGGACTTGCAGGCTAACACAGGTTGGTCCATTTCACACCTGCTTATGATAGATGAGTCGCACGGAGTCTAGTGCCGTTCTATACGCAAACCCGATGTAAAACGAACACAACTGCCTTTTGATAACCATCAGTTGCCCGAATTATTATGACGTAAGACCAAGCACTACCACTAACGCTGATCCCGCCTTTTAATTTCCCTAAATTTCACCAGTATACCGCACTTCGTTTAGTTAGGTGGCTAACAACAGTGTGAAATGACCGCTATCGCTCCATCTGAGTGGGGAAAGGCACCTAATCGACAGCTTACTATGGGTGCTGCCACATGATAGTTGAGTGGAGCAGGTGTTGATTGGAAATAGGAGCATACTTTGATACATGGGGGCTGAAAATGGGAGGAACTTATCGAAGGAATCTTTTGGCACTTATATGGTGGTTGCAGTGGGTATGTTGGTGACCGGCGAATTTCATTCTGCACAGGAATAATAGCCCACGAGTTGTGAGGACCCAGGTTGCTCTTGAATGATGTGTTCATTCGATCATGGATGTGCGCTCTTCCGAACTGCGCAGGCGGCAGTCCCCAGGCCGCAAAAACGTTGAATGAATTAAGAGATGCCACTAGCAATAAGGCTAACTCTTCAGATACTGTACGGCAGTGAATCATCAGTGTTGAACACTGATGTCATGCTGTCGATGATGATGATGATGATGATTGTGGAATACGGAGCAAAATAAGATTATCAGAATGGTGAATTATACGCAAACTTGGGTGTAGACATCGTTAAAGTAGCCAAGGGATGTGGTTCCATCTAGCTCTCTGTAGCCTAGGTTGTCATCATGGAACAATCTTGCATACGCCACATTTGAATGCTGGTTTAGATTAGTGATTGTCAGCCGGGGTGAGTGGAACGGCCGCTCCAGATTTCTGAATCACTGACTCATGATGTTACAGCCAGTTGATTCATCCTCACAAATTTCCCTTTTTTTCTTGTTCAGTCGTACAGTTAGAGCGTGTGTTGGTACTATAACACGTCTCAAATAATTATAGGCATCGGGTGGTTACATGCATGTCTTCCGGTCCTGTTCCCGCGGATTTAAGCTGGTTTGCAGTGGTTAAGTGATGCTGCTCGGCTCACATCCGTCGCGGTATTGTCCAGTGTATATCGGGATCATTCAGTAACGTTACTTGTTTCAGACAAAGCGGAGCTGGGTAACAAAGCAATGCGCTACAATCCTGTGGATAAAAGTAAGTTTGCGCCTACAAGGGAAGACTATCAAAAGATCTCGATAAGTGCGGGAGCGTCATCTTGTTTCCCGATGACTCAGCGAGCAGAGCGAGATCACATTTGCAGAGGGATATGAGGATGATTGAAAAATTTAACTAAGGTACCCGATTCTGTATGCAGTCGCATCTACGGTTGCACTGATTCGCGGTCACTTGTTGAGAGTGTGCTTCATTTTGTCACCGGTGCTTGTCGCTTCATGCTTCTTCGTGGTAAAGGAAGATGTTTAGTAATTGGATACTAGTAATCCCGAAAGCAATCCAAACACTGCACAATCAAGTGATCAGATTGAGGTTGATTGCAAGGGAAAAGCTAGGTAGAAATCTTATGGTAAAGCTCGTCGACGGGCTGGAGTCACCCCCTAACTACCTTTGCTCCCGGATCCACTGTATTCTCGACCTTGAGAGAGGGATTTGACATAACTCAGCAGTTTAGGCTAGATACTATTGACTGGAAGTTCCATTCCTCGAAATTAGCCCCGGCTTCCAAGTCCTCTAGCCTCGGCTTTTGTAACCCGACAGCGTCACAGCCCATGCACTTCCAAGTTGAATGGCATCTGTACACCGAAAGGCTGCCGCACTTGATTCGTCCCTTCTCGGGTGACCAGTTTTCAACTTAATGTTTCTCGTCAGATAAGGCTGACGTTTGTTTTCAGTAGAACGCAGTATAGATGACGCTTATATTTCAACGGTTAGCTGGCCGTCGATTCGTCGTCGTCAGTTGAATGAAAGGTGTTCATTGTGTGGATGAATAAAAACGGCCAAGTTTCGTCGGTGGCAGCTATCGTATTGTCGCAGATGGTACTGTCGCTGACCTACCACTTATTAATCGAATTTGTTTCCGATGCCTGGCACTTCCGGGTTTTGTTGTCGAAATGTGTTTCTTTTTCAACGGTGGTACCAGCCGCTGGTCATAGGTCCACTTGCTTTCGGCTGTTTTGAGCCCTGGAAATCGCTGGTTTGGGGTCGAATGTGAAAGGAAATGTTAAGTCAGCCACTGAATCAGTGGGAAAGCTGGAGAATTACCTTAACACGCACTTGTGTATTTCTTCTATTCTCCCTTCTGGATGTGTTGGGAATCCGCTATCGCCTAACGGTACCGTAAGGCTTTGATAACCTAATCGGATAACCGATTGTCATCTAGCTGTTGGGGTCGAGATGGCTCAAGTGGTTAGAGCGCGAATTTACTGACCGGAAGGTCCGCGGTTCGAACCCGACTTCTGCCACTCGACTTCCCCTGTCTAGGCTTGTGCGACCCGGCAGTATCCCAGTCCTCGTGCTTCCTTCGGATGGCATGGCATCTAGGCACCGGAATGGTGCTACAGCTGAACGATTTATTTTATTTTATTTTATTTTGTTTTTTATCTAGCTGTTGGGGGTAACCAAGCCCTACTCTTTTTTCGCCATCCTCATTTACTTCGAGTCCAACACCTTTAGTTCCCTAAGGTGTTACCGTTGGGCGCTCATTTTTTCGGTTATCTTCCAAGCTAGTCTCGTTTTCTTGCTTTTTTTTAAAGTACTTGTGGGATTGTGGTGACCTCAGCTTCAATTTCAGCTATAAGTAAGCATTTCCGAGTTCATTTCCGTGAATGCCATTTGTAGAATCGATCCGGGAACCAACTTGATCCTCGCTTCTGGCCATTATTCGGGACTTTTATGCGTTGCTAGCACGCGGTACCCACTGCATAATCACGTGGCCTATGGTGTTTCTGGAACTTAGCTATTGAGGTCAATGACATTCCTACGGTTAGATGATCAGAAAACCTATTGAACGTGTTCGTTGCATGTGTGGAGATGAGAAATCATATATTATGGGTGACTTTGTAGCCCAGTATTTGCTACTCTAATCTATTGATTAAACTAAGCGTGCTTATATTTAGGTCTCGAAACAACTCGTCTTAGAAATGAATTTTCAAGAATTCCTTTCTTTGGAACCATACTTGTCCACCATGTTGATGTATGACGATTTTTCATCTGGCAGTAGATACAGTGGATGCGTCCGAGTACTAAATGTATTCCGCAACCAAGGTTCCTTTACTTCAGGATTTTCAACTTAGCCATTTTCTTCATTGATAACAATGACCGAATGGCTCATACATCCATGGTTTGTTGATCCAACTGATTCAGGATTACTGCATGTTCATTCCCACTTTTATTGTTTACTTCCTGACACTCAGTACGCTGGTGATGTTGTCTTTCCTTGAGGGTCTTCGAAACAGAACCTTCAAAATATAGGTAAGGTATGCATGAATATACATATACCTATAGTTAGTGTGTGAATTAATGCTGCACAACGAGTTGAAGTCAAATCCAGTTAACTATGACTCAAGTTATCCAGTCGAAGAAATGGGCAAACTAACCTGTAATAGAGATTTCGTCCTGTAAGTGAAACCAGTCTATGCTGAAAAGCCGAGAAGCACTGATGGGACTACACTTACAGGGCGAAATCTCCATTAAAATTCCCAGATCTCTTTACGTACCACCGCTAACCTGTCCTAGCTAAAGTCTGAATTACCTGTTGATCGAGAAGAGCAGAACTCGTGTTGCAGCCTGACGTCATTTTATTTGTCCAAGGCGTGATGCAAGTTGCTCTTTCGTTCAACTGTAGTACCTTTCGATGACTAACTGCCATGCCACCAGAAAGCACGAGGGCTTGGATACTTCCAGGTTCCCCAATCCTAGACAGAGGTCAGACCTTCCGGTCAGCAATTTTTTGCTTTAACCACTGAGCGCTCTTATCAGTCGTTCGAGAACTCACTAGGTGAACAGGAGGCCGCCCAGATACGGCGGGACCATCAGAAGACGAAAATCAGTAGTACATTTTGGGTGATGCACGCAGACGTGACTGATGCATCTGAAATTCGTATCGTTTCGGACCAACCGCCCCTACTTTTCGAATGAAGTCTTCCCTTCGCCTACTGAACTTATTCTTCGAGTCCATCAGTTTTCATCTTCAGGACGCAGGCTAAATTGCAACCTCTACCAGTTTACCCTTCACTTGCCATAGAAACCTATCCCAGAACCACCACTTTATCTGGGTTCCGCGAATTTATTGGTTGATGCACCAGATGTCGACTCCTCAATAGGAACCGAAATCTTCTGGTGATTTGGTCTTACCAAACAAGGCTCATGTTATCAGTGAGTCGAGGGAGGCGAAAGACATTTGGTATGGCACCTCATTTCTTAGCTGTGGTCAAGTCAAGTTTGAATCGTTTCTTTGATGCTACCTCAAGCGTGACAGATGAGGGGTTGGTTTTATGGCTTACGTGGTGTAGGAAATCGTGGGAAATACGGTTCATCATCGGCCCAATAATGTACCTCTTCTGGTCTTCAAGTGTTGTGAGCTCACTCTCGATGAAGGCTGATTTTTTTCCATCGATAATCTAACTGACTAATTCAGATTTCGAGACGTCCATGTTGAGAGAAATGAGGTGTTCCCGTACTCCAAACTTCAAATGGTTGTTTATCCAAGTCGAACAGACGTCATAGGATCCAGCGTGAAGGTTATAATTGATCAGCTAAAAGTCAAAGAAGCCACACAAAGTCTCTTTGTTGTTTCCCAGAAATACCCTCATGTGGTCGTTTTTGGGAGGACTGTTGTCTTTCATTTTGTTTAGAGATTAGTATTGAATCAAAGCTGACTCACCCGCATAAAACTCGATCACGTCAAAGCAGTAACACGGGCTACAGTAAGTTGAGAATATGTAATGTTACCGCCATCGCATGTTTGTGTCATCGATGCACGTATGTCGACTCTCACATGTTTTTTCCGGGGTTCTTATTTTTTCTGTCTGCTTCTGTTTAGGTTGACCGGTAATTTTGTACAGGCCTGCGTGCAACTACCAGTTCGAATTTGGCGGTGCTCAGGTTCCTGACAATCACTCGGTGGAAGTCCCTTGCACCGCCGACCTTTTCACAGTCGTACAACAGTGAGTGTATTAATTGCGGATAAATTCGTTTGTCTGTTATACCAAGGAGTGTCTGAGTCTTCTGTGAATCGAACTATCACTTTTTGGATAGGTTATGTTCTCCAAACTCGATAGACGTGAGTAATTTGCGACAAAGAGAACCACTATTGAGATGTTCCAACTGGTTTCACGATCCAGCCGGACAAAACTCGCCCTTCAGTAATGTTCTCTCACTTGCCCGGGTAATCCAGAACGGTAATAGGAGTGCTATCAAGGACCAAGTGTCTCACTGGTCGTTGGCGGTCTAATGGATCCGGGGCGCGAAAGGGTGTGTTTTCAGGCGGAACGGACTATGGTTGCAGTCTACATCTGACCTCTTGTTCTAGCTCTTGTGGTAGCCGTTTCTTGATTAGATTTGTTTATTAATCTGATTTATTGGAACGTCTGGAAACTTGTTACTTATCTGGGACGACTACCTCGTGTGGTTATCAATTGGTGGAACAGCATTTTTAGACGCTCTTTTGCGGACGCAGACACCTAATATAGCTCATTCAAAGAAATCTTGAGTGATATGGTTGTGTAAAGTTAAAATGCGGCTGACAAGTTATCTTGATTTTGGCACTCCTTCACTGTGCCTTGCATCTGCTACGACCTTCCGATGATAAACTACTTATCCTGACGAGAACAACGTCAAGCCAAGTGAATCAGGTCCGTGAACGGCTGAATTATCGTACCGTTCTCTTCAGTAACGTGAAACTAGTCACTCTGTGCATGTGTTGCTCAGGTTTTTGCTGGACAAAACCACTATAACAACCCCGTCGTTCTTTGTCGGTTAGATTTCAGTACGGATTTGCTGTATAGGATACTGATTGCGAAAACATGGGCAAAGACCTCAGCTAACATCCATGCAGCTGCCTATTTAAATAACTTGGTCGCTAGGAGATGCCTTATTTCGTACTGACATTTACAGTTTTCCTAATTTTGTTTGTTCAGACTGCAGACCTTCTGTAATGGTGGTTATCAACCGACTGGAGTTCGAGGCTTGAATAGGAGGTTAAGGTCATCCGTTCGCAGTTCGTGCCTCCGTAATGTTGATTGTGTGTTTTCTTCACATGCCGCATCCCTTTTCTCTGTTGTGTACCTAACCTGTGATGATTCAAGAATGTTCTGTTGATTGGAGGCGCACGGGGCCAGAACAGATCTATGGACGCATAAATATTCTGAGTGTGCCTGCGTGTTCACTTGAGGAAAATCAATCTACCGAAGGCCGTACAGGTTTTGAGAACCCAATGGCTGATCTACCAAAGCTGAATGTCACTGCGAAATCAGGTCCACACGGTCAGTTCTGTGGCTATGCCTTCAGCGACTAGGGGTGGAGCACATTGCGAACCATCGAAAATCAATCAAGTTCCGACAGATTCAATCAAGTACCTCTCTGTTAGTGCCTGCTAACTGTCACTTGCAACACGTCGAGATGGTGGGACCCTATTTTCCATTGGTCGATCGGCACTGTGTGTCTTGTTCTCTTCAGTGGCATCCGTCCTGTTGGCCTCTTTCGCGGACGATCGGTTAATAGTCACTGCGTGATTGCCTACCCGGTCGATCTGCCGTTTTATGGCCTCATTTGCACGATGCAGGACCGTCACATGCTAGCCCTGTATGCTTTGTTTGATGAACCGATGCGCTCTACACCAAGTGTTCCGAAAATTGCTGTTGAAGTCAATGTATTTGGGTGTGGGTTTCGTGTACGCTGTGTTTCATGCCTCTGAGTTTCTGTCTAGCCATGTGAATGCATATCAATAGACTAAAGGTAATTTTTTGTTTCTTTTAACCTCGACCACCTATTGTGAAGGTTATCAGGGCTTTGAACCTGTCGAACGATGTATAAGATGTACTGATACGTATAATTGTCTCACAACGATTCGTTTCTCGTTACCTAAGTTCTTAGTTTATTAATGGCGTCTTGTGTTTTTGAAAGGTGTGCATTGTGCAAGTAGGTGTAGTGGAGAGTCGTGTGTCTTATGAATTTTCCACTTTTGAGCAGCTGGCCTCTACTCACGCTTAATACACTCCTCCGTCCCAAGGTCTTTTCTTGTTCAAGTGTCAGGAAAGGAGGTACTTAGACTCAATGAGAAAAAACAAGTGCAGTCATACTCAGGTGTAGTTGATTGTGTCTGGGAAGGGTGCTTGGTGGACAGACCAACAACCAAACAGCGTACCCGAGCTACCTATATTCCACAACGTTGGTACATATCCTTTATGATAACGACGGAACGAGTTTCCGAGTAACTCTATGTTGGTAGGATACACTGTCACCAGTGCGTGTTCGTACACTGTTGCTTGGGCCGACAATGCAATCGGTTTTTTCGTTAGTGCGTGGTCTGGCTGCCCAACTGGTGGGTGGCTTTTGAAATAGATCTATCCTGTTTAGGTTTTTTTTTACCCATTTGCTCTTTCAGTTAGTCCTGTCCGTTTATCTTCTGGTGTTCCGTACCTCAATGAACTGTATGGGCAAGCAATAAGACTAATACGACTTCATGGATTTCAGTAGCGCCTAAATCAACTGCCACCCCGGAAAGACACCCTACAACAAGTAAAAACAGCGCATTCAGAATGATGTTTATCAGCCAATTGCAATCAACACATCCAATACACTGTTCGGCAGACTGGGAAGAAACTTTCTACTGAACGTAAGGTGGCCACAAGTAGACATAGTCCACGTTTTCTTTTGGTTTCCCAACATGACGTTCAAGGGCACCATTTCGGTTTGGAAAACAGATATTGTGGTTCGTAGAATCACGGAATCTCGCAGAATATTTTCGGAATCGTATTACCCAATAAGTTCAACCTGCCGGTAGGATTTGGAAGTAGTCTACGCAATGCTAGAAGTATCAACGCAATCGAACTTCAAGCAAACAAGCCATATGACGATTCACCGCAAGAGCAAGTTGAAGCGAGTCAGGTTGAAGGGGTCGGTCTCAAAAGTCACCACGTACAGACGATTCTCGAAGATCATCTAAGGGGGACTTGCTACATAACAACGCACTGATGATTGTGCCTCCGTTGGCAAGCAGTCGTTCAAAACGAAACTATCAACTTCAGCGAACTATTTGGCTGCTATATCAAATGTACGGCTATCCTCCACACACATTTGGGCTCAACATCTACCCGTTACTGGTTTTAGTCACCCGAACAACACTTATGCCATGGGCACATCGTCTTCAGCTATAAAAAACCGGGCATTTGCTGTTCAGTGGTTCTAGCTGCCACAGCTTCGATCACCAATTGTTTGGGCTGGTAGGAGTGTGCACCTACGTATTGGAGGCGGCAGCCAATATATTTGATGCGCAAATGCAGCAGTGTTAGTGAAATTTCCATTGGATGGATCAGGAGGCACTGCTATATGTTGAGGGTAATAGTTTGGGTGTATGAGTGCTACTGAGGGCGCGACTAGGCCATATCTGACAGTGTTTCCAACCGCTGATGTGTCTCAGGGTCCTAATCCAGGCAGACGGTAGCTGAGTTTGCTAGTAACGGCTTCCATACTTCGGTGTCAAGTCATCGCTTGATCTCTCCTGGCTCGTTTTCACCCTTCATGTGGTTGTGCGAGAAGTGCTCTTCGATTGAGTCGTTCAACTGGCATATGCAGCAGGCAACTAAGCAAGCTCAGTGTGGCTAGTTCATTGATCATGGGCAATTTGTTTCTTCTTCGATGTAATTCAGCCTAACCGATCTCATGTTCCCATCAGGTTCGGGCACTGCTCCGAAAACATCAATAGTCACACACTGAAGGTTTCTTTAAGTACTCAACAGCCAGGCTTATGACAATATGGAGGGCATCGTAGCACTGTAAAGTTGGCAGATAACCCGATGTCACGTCCATATCACAGGTAATGCCTTCTTGCGATTCGCGTGGAAATGTCCTTGGTTAAACTGTCCAGGCAGATATTTACGCACTACCCCCGCCTCCCAGTCTTGCAGCAGCACTTCACATGTGTGAAGCGTATGCCGAACCGTGAGGCAGAATTATCTAGATTACTTGGTGTCTGCATTGCAGTGGCGTCATATCCAAAATCTATATCTGTGAGCAAATGCCCTGGGGGCATTTCGACCCAATGTTCGTTAGAGGCTGGGCGTCAGTCTTCCATATATATTGACCAAATTGAAGAGGAGAGGTGACAGAACAGCTCTGACATCACTTAATGTAAGGAACGCAGCCTCTCGCTAACGATCACGCATCCGCGGAAATGGGCGTACAGCGCTCTTAACAAGGTTAAGAATTTATCGGGTACACCTTTGCTCCGTAGCCACTGCCACAGAGTCAAATGTTTACTAGAAAATAAGTAAAAAAAATAGCAACTTATCACCCCAAAACCGCGCTCACTGGAACAGGTTTGAACCCGCGTAGGCGTGGGATCATCCGTCCGGGCACCTTGCCTCTTTAAAACCGCACTCACTGGAACAGGTTTGAACCAGCGTAGGCGTAGGATCATCCGTCCGGGCACCTTGCCTCTTTGTGGACAAAAGTTGACGACACCCATGATCTTTAACTGATCACGGGCTTAGCTTTGTTGCTTGATTGATGAACGAACACCAAATTACCGTACCCAAAACACGGGTGTGAGACGATCGAGAACCACGGTAACCTTTCACTTGACAGGCAGAATACAAAAAGGCTGCGGAATCCGAGGGGGAGATATTTGGCGGGCAGTACGCTCTCGTTACCACGAGAATGTCGATCCAATCCATTCATATTGGTCGATTTTTGTGCGCTGATCACAAACCGGTTTTTTGTGTGCACACTACAGTGCCCGTTTTTAAACGACCATCCCCGGCTATGCACGAAAATCGGTTTATCTGAAAGATTCTCGTGAAAAGTGCGTGCCTATGCTTGGTTTTCTTGATTGCTGCCAAATCCTATCGAACTTCGTTGAACTGAGCTGATATCGAGTCTGAATTTCGCTCTGGAACTCAGGTAATGAGTGCTCTATACGGGTCAACCGTGCATTAGCTAAAATGCAAATGAAGCGTGCGGGGACCTCAAGCAACGACTTCCCTCGTCGGAGGGTGTTTGCATTCTGCGCACTTATATGCTCAGTGACTTTCATCATGTTGATAGTATTTGTTATCGACAGTTGCTGTTTAACTCGATACATCGATAATCCGTTTTCTGTGAATCAGCCTGAAAAGTGTCAGTTTCGCATGGTCACATATGCACTTTCATCACGTTGATAGCATTTGTTATCGACAGTTGCTGTTTAATTCGATACATCGATAATCCGTTTTCTGTATAATCAGCCTGAAAAGTGTCAGTTTCGCATGCAGCCAGTTTCCCAGATGTTATTCGTTCAGTTGTTTACTTGGCCGCGCTTCTCACAGAACCAGCTCGTGGCTAGATAAATGGATGTGTAACTAACACATCGACCACCCAGTCAACCACAAATCGGTGTTTCCCGGATTAAACCACAATCTGGTTGCCAAGTTGGGCGAAAAAAACAACGACCAGCCACTGGCCAGAGAAACGACCCGGGTGGGTTAGTGATTGAACAACGATGTAATTGGTAAAATGGGAGGTCTGGTGCTTCAACGGAACTTAATTACTGAAACAGTATGCATTTAGTGTCGAGCGGCTTCCAAGCCAGTCGGTGCGTGCGAATGCAAAAGGCCGGGACTGAGGTGTCACGTGCACATAGCTGGAGAGTTCGGTCCAAGTTCGACCCTGTAACTGGGTCCCTAGATAATGACACTGGCAGAAATGATGCAGTCGCGCAGTCAGTAGCACTCATTCATTAAAGCTACCAAGTTTTCGAACATTCCATCGTCTCCAAAACTTGTCTGTATCTCCCACACTCTCACTTTCCGGTGATCGAAGCTGTAGCAGCTGGAATTAGTGTCCATGGCACACGGTTCATGGTTGATGAATTGGCCGTAACTGATGTGAATCCCCATGAGCACTCAGGAAAATTCTCAGTCTGCCTAGTGCTGTGTAGGCATCAACATTGATGTGTTCATGGTTGATTGGCCGTAACTGATGTGAATCCCCATGAGCACTCAGGAAAATTCTCAGTCTGCCTAGTGCTGTGTAGGCATCAACATTGATGTGGTCAAACGGTCTTTTGAATAGAACGAGTTCGAAGTGCGACTGAGGCAAATGTGACCCTGTTAAATGTGATAACCGTTAACGGAGTGACCCCAAAAGAAAATGACTTATACTCTGTCCGAGTATAAGCTCTCTCGTTTTCTCGCTCTGCACTGGTGCTACCCAAATTCTAGAACAACCGGTTGCGTTTGTCTTCATCACTAGATCATTATATTATCTTGTGTGCAACCATTTACCCTTGCCACCGTAAACACTTTGACATGTGTGTAAAATTGTCTTGAAACCCCTCGTTTTACCGACAATTGGTGCAACAGACTAGAGTAGAACCAACCACATACATATTGACGCGTTCATTGCAGGGGAGTTGCTCGCTGGTAGACAGCAACGCTACCAAGGCTGCTTGTGAATCACATTCGCGGCTCATTCAGGGATGAAGTGAAGCCTCATGTTGGGACACGGAAACGTTTCCAGAATACGTACAATTTGATGTGAAAATTCACACTAGTATTCCAGTTTTTCAATACAGAGTTGTCTTGTCTATTTTGTTTGTTTTTCGCGTTGCTCTCTTTCGTTTAGCAGTCAGCTTAATTAGTCAGAATACCGGTCTTCATTTTGTGCTGCTAGTTGATTGATTGTCTTTCGTACGCTAAAAGCGAAAAGTTGGTATTTCGTGCTCTTCTTGCTGTGATAGTTAAGAGTCGGTAATGAGTCACGTCCAGTCCACATGGTTGTCTTTGCCTGTTCCGTTTGAACCGCAAACGTGCGAACAGCGTTAATCTTTCAGAGCTCCATACCTCTTACTTGTCGGCTCGTAACCACAGGTGTTCGGTCGATATGTTCGCTTGAATAGGTGTTCCAAACAAAACAGGACTGCACATGTTCACTTTAGACGCTCAAGCACACCTACAAATGCTAAAAATTTCACCTGGTGCCTTTTCTTCATGTGGCGATCGAAGGATGCTTAGTTTCACGTATACCATCTGCGTGTACTATCCTTTGATTGATAGACGACCTCGTTACGGTGACCAGTGTTTTATTAATGACTACGGGACTGCGCCACCTGTCCACTCCCGCACAAACAGTTTTTATGCATTGAATTGGTGACTAACAGGAACAGCATTCACTGATCAAGCTGTCATTTGGTATTTATACCTCTCGTTTGACCGATCCCCCTACTGAACTAGCGTTGTTACTCTGCGTAACCCACATTCAAATGGGAAAGCGCTAGTCTCTGGTTTCGTTCAATTTCTGACCATGCGGAGATTCGGATCATTGATATCTGACATACAAGGCGAGCCCGTTGCCACTAGTTCACTTCCGTTTTGCGAATCCCTCAGTGAGGGTTCATATAGTGGCGAACCGAACTTTCAAGTGTGGCGTTTTACTTGACGCGCATGCAGTAAGGGCTCGCCCCCTTTATCTGCCTATTTTCCATTTCTTTTGAACAAGGATGCTGTGTTGTGGTAAGATATTTCCAAAGTTAAGCTCCCGAAATTATAGTCACGATTTCTTGAAGTTCGTATGTTTCTACCCTTATTCAGAAAAATAATCACAAGGTAAGAAAGTTCTGTGAACCGGTCATTTCGATCTCTTAAGCCTGAAAAACAGCACCCTGTGATTTTGCCGTTATCACTTAGGCAACATCGTCTGTTGGAATGCAAACAACCTTTTCTGGTGATGTCGGTTCGCTCTTGGAAAGATGGACAACTTATTTCAACTACTTGGTGGTAGAGGTCATCGGTGCGCCGATGTTGCATCCATACAGACAAAACCATTCAGTTTGATGGATCCAGTCTCGTTCGGAACGGCCTTCTTGGCGGCCTCCCTACGCAGGTAGGGGCGTTTACAGGTACAGAAAATATGACTGGTATTGTTCCCCGCGTACTCTGTGCGAATTCGGAAGTACCCAGTCTCGAAACGCAAAATTCGGTTCCCGTACAGCTATCAAGCGTTCACTTTACAGACCCCTACATTTCCACAGCGAAGCTTCTTTCGATTCAGTGTTGATTGCTCCTCCACAACATTGAGTCCTTGATTGAACCTTTTCTCACCGGTAATCAGTATGATTTCGATCAAGTGCTCGCCTCCCTGGGGTTTGTTAATAGTGTGCACTTCCCAACACGAATCAATACTCAACGTGATCACCTATCTATTGGCAATACTGATTTTTTTTCCATTTCGCAGGACTGCTTGTTAGAAAAATACTGCAAGTTAGCCGTTTTCCCTAACGTATTCGGGAAGACAGATCACTATACTGGTAGGACACTGACAGCCACTGTGTATCACAGACCTTTTGACATTGGCCTAAGTTCCTCATTCTCCAGATAATCCTAAGACGGTATTCGCTAGTGTTATGTTTAACCGAGTAATGATTCTGTGCACAAAGGAAGTTGACTGAACGACAACCCAAGCTGAAACAGAGAAAAAACTTTGAGATTACAAATATTCAGCCACTTTGATTAGGCGTCAAGTGAGAAGGATGTTAGCCCTCATAGTGATATCCGATACATAGTGGATCGAAACTTATGTGTCTGGCATTATCCCAAGTTGCAGTGAAGCACGTGTTCCCAGTTCACCCTCGGGTTAAATTCTTTAAATTCGCTTATCATTTACCGTGCCCGAGCTAGGAAAACTTTAAATTCGACGACGGCGATTAACAAAAATTCAAAAAGTTACACGCATCATTTACGTTTAGCAGTGGCTGCAGGGTGGTTGACTGCTACAATCTAAGCTCCTGATTGACCGTGGGTGCGTTCGGCAGAGCGAAATTCCCTTGATACCGTGAGACTTTTCCTGACAACATCGACTGTTTTCAACACATGCGATTCAGCCTTTTACCTATAATGCATGATGCATCAGGTTAAGCTGAGATGCATTTATGGCAAACTGGGCAACAAGGAAAACCGCGTTACATAAGGAGAGTTCGAAATCTTTATGACGCTGCTCGGATGTGCACCGAGAAAAGATATCATGCACAGAAAACAGATTGAGCTTCATTCCTTACAACTAAAGACACTGCCTAAACTTTGAGTATAAGGTATTCTTGAACCCGTCTGTGACATAGAAATAACAGTCAAAAGCATATACGAGCCTTATCATGATGCTTTCATTTGAGTCTGTTTTGGACTTTGAGTTGCCGTTTGCAAAAGCTGAATAGCTCAAAACAACAACCGTGGTTTCTTTGAGCAGTATCTCCCAATGATCCCTGTACTATGCAGTATGAAAGGTGATATCGACAATTCCAGACCGTGGATTTCTCTTCCTTACGTAATATACTCAACTGACCCTTCCCACCAACTGACGTCTGAGCCAAAACCCCGCTAGCTATCGCATCCGAGCAATTTGATGGTATATCTGGGGGTGTTTATAGAAATATGATTGACATGGACCTTCTATATCACTGAAGACCAGTTCCGTTATTCATCGACCACTGTGTTAATGATTTGGCTAGGTTTGAAGCGGAACAATTCCCGGCGCCAGTAGTTGACACTGGTTTGTATTTGTCTGTAGGCGAGATGCCTGTCTCTTGAACGAAAATACCTCTTAGGGGTTCGACAGCCCAGCTACAACGAGTGCATGTATCCGGAGTTTACTCGACTTTACAAATCGGTATAGTATTGCAATTTTTCGAGTAATTAAGCAAGTGGTTTTTCTTCCGAGCTGTCTTCATTGCCAACTAGAGGTATTCCTCCCAAAAACTTAATTATTCATAAGGCTGATGATGGTATCCCCATGCTTCAAAACAAGCCTAGTGTTTTTGCTACGGGAAACAGCCGTGTCCTTTATCAACTGATACGATCGACTGGCCCTAGGAAAGCGACGGTCAGCGAAACGATAAGTGAAAAAGATGGCTCATTAATTCACTCGCAAAAACGTCGACTGGAGAGATGGGCCGAACACTTCGAAGAGCAGTTCAGCTGGCCTCCTGCAACACAGCCTGTGGAGATAGTGCGGCGCCAATAGTTGACACTGGTTTGTATTTGTCTGTGGGCGAGATGCCTGTCTCTTGAACGAAAATACCTCTTAGGGGTTCGACAGCCCAGCTACAACGAGTGCATGTATCCGGAGTTTACTCGACTTTACAAATCGGTATAGTATTGCAATTTTTCGAGTAATTAAGCAAGTGGTTTTTCTTCCGAGCTGTCTTCATTGCCAACTAGAGGTATTCCTCCCAAAAACTTAATTATTCATAAGGCTGAGCTGATGATGCCCATGCTTCAAAACAAGCCTAGTGTCATTCAAATGGTTCAGTTGGCTTCGTCTATACTGTATGTTGTGCATAGTACAGCTAAACGAATTGCAGTCTTTCCAAACGATAATTTCCGTCGGTGTCTATCGTCTCACCGCACGGCAGCCTCTGATTTGAACGTTACAGGAAATGAAGTTGATGCGTGCTGTCTTGTTTCTCTGATCCATTACCTCCTGAAGAAATGTGACAAAACTGCCTGTTTACTGATATGGTTGACTCTTTCACCTTGAAGAACAACTCGTTTTCAGCAGTACGGTTTGCCAACCGATGAAGTTAAAACTCTAAAATCATTCACCTGCAGGTCGAATTGAATAACGAATGGAAGTGCGTGGTAGAAAATGCACAAGACTATTTTCAGCTTCGTGGGACTGTGTTCAGGACTGCCCAGGGTGGTTTACAGTCATGGTAATCCAACTGTTAGTCCGTGGGGTAATAAAAATGCCCTTGAATGCATCATATTCTGCCTTGTCATGCGGGCTCCACACGGACCCTTTGGGTCAATCCGATTTCAACTAGCAGACTGTGAGGCCCCAGAGCCATTTGTTCTTAATCCGGTGACCTCAAAATTGGTCTGTGCCTTTGCCACTTGAATCAAAAGAGCGTGCACGGCCTGTTTACCACCATCCCAGATCCAACATTCTGTTAGCGACAACCCGAATGTCATAAAAGCGCCCATTCGGAAGAAGATACAGCTAATATTCACCTGATACTTGTTCCATTCACTCAGCTATTTTAATCGGCTTAATAACCTGCGGCCAAAAGCGAGCGTGGAGGTCAGCACGATTATGACCTGTTGTAGTATAAGGTGGAATATCGATCATTTTCCGATTGCGTAAAGAGATGGCTAGATCAAGTACAGAAGAGGCGGTTATAAGTTACCGTATGAAGATCGTGTTGTCCAACACAATGTACCCGAGAATATTGGAAGTCCAACATAGATAGCATTGTTTTTGGTTGTGAAGTAACGCTGAGGAGTCGCTACCACTCATGAACGGAGCTTCGTGGCATTTTCTATGACCTATGGTTTACCTTCACATCAGTCTCCCCCCGCTCACCGGTTCTGGTGTATTTATTCTGGCAAGTTCACACCAAAAAATACGTTCTCGTGTGCAGGCGTAATAACTGGTGCTGCTTGAGGAGTGGCAACATACCTGCTCCGCATGCTAGACGTCCGGAACGGCTAGGAACATGCACCGCCGGTAGGCTCTTACAAGACTGAAGTTCGAGTCCAGTGCCTCCTCTCCTTAGTATGAATAATTGCGCCAGAATTGTAGGAAGACTGTTCAAACGAGAGCGATGTAAGTGTAACTCAAACAACCTAACGTGTCGCGTTCACATCGCTCTCCTTCTAAAATCCCCGGAAGCGCTTACACCTAATCACAACACTGAAGAGTCTGAGTATAAGTAGTGTATTACGTCTGTAATCTGAGCTTGTTTGCAATTTTTTGTAAAATTTCTGCCACCAGTTAGTTTAAATGTGTCATTTATACTGTGTGGGACTCGTCTAAACACTGACTACTGATTAAACACTTGACTATACTGTGTATGCCGAGTTGTAAACGTCAAAAACAGGGCCCAACAAGATATCTGTTTTTTATGCAGTTTAAGAATCCCATATAAATGGGGGGCGTGTGTCCCCGTAGACTTGAGCTGTTCATACTGCTGCGGAATGATGAGGCCTTCTTCATTTGTTTCAGACATCTGTCTAATTCACTTTAGACCGATTGAGCATTATCCTTCATATTTGCCAATAGTTGGAATTTCGTGTCACCGCTAGGACTTGATTCTATCCCCCTGTCCTATTCTTCGCATTTCAAAATTGTTGCGCCAGACCCTTTATCTGGTTTTGTAAAAACGATTCCAAGACTAACTCTCAGTTGCTTATGGGGCTCGTTATGTTGCCTAGAAAGCAGATTGTTGTTTTTTACTATATCTGGCTGCTGTCCCCGCTTCAGTGCCTTAGTGGCGGAAAAAGACTCGCCGACAAAGAACACAGCAGCTTTATTGTCAGAAGCGGGCGCAAACGTTACAACGGCCCCACGCTATTGAGACGGCACATTTTGACATTGATCCAGACTATCTGATCGGCGCTTAGTGAACACCGATCAACATCGACCGTGCTTCTATGAAATGCTTGAACACTTTTCATAGTCGGTCGTGCTTCTGTAGTGTGCCTGAACACTCATCAGCTTTTGCTGGATTGATTGAATGATTGACCGGTCTCTGCTTTCCGGCTTCCCTATTTGGATTTCGGTGGAGTTTTGGGGTTTTAATAGGTACCGGATATTCTGGGGTTATTTTTTATGAATCTGATCTTTCTGGCAATTCGATTTTCATTATCGATACTGATGGTAACTGTCAACCAGATCAGATTAAAAGCCGGCAAATATCTCATCGGAATTGCCTTCCCTATCAACTGTACGTGAAACCAAATGCTCCGTGGTTAGTCGTGAAAATTAGCACCAAGTGTGAGCACTTCTACGTCTTACTACTCACAAAGCTACTGAAAACTCTTTGGCAGCTCAAGACCGGTTTCGCCCTTCATGGGGCTCATTAAGTAGGCGCAATCCCTGACTTTCTATCCATCTTATGTCCTACTTGAACCCGTGAAAACCAAATTGATGTGCAAATGAGTGTATTTGTTGAAATACTTCAAAGTATGTTGTTTAATCCAACGCCACCGTTGAAAAGCTGTGCACATGCCTATCTTATTGGTTCGGTGAACTGCTCGTCCATTGATTTTTGCAGTCAGATAATTTTCTTTTCTAAACGCGAACCACACTTGGATAAAATAAAACATGAATGGTGCGCGCAGTTCTAATGGAAAACCACAAAAATGGCCTTGCTCTGGGCCATGTACCAAGTTCGCTTGGAGAGATTTAGAAGATATTTCAGTCGTACTGCTGGATAATGGCGATCTTGGAGCTTTATAAAAAACAATGAGAAACGAGATAAGGCGCCCAGAACCGGGCTTCATAATATCACTGCTCAGAAGGGGAGAAGGTTAATAGGTGACCGCAGCTCCAAGTTAAGCAAACTCTCACGAGAGCGCTCGAATCTGCATCCTTAGTAGCGCTTAACAAAACACCATGAATACCGGCGGGAACCGACTGAGGCAAGACAGACTCTCTTTTTGTCTCCTGTGTATACCTTTTTTAATGTACTTGTGGTGACAGTTACGTGTGGGAAACCAGTATTTCTGAGCATGTCGCAAAGAGGTCTGTCCTAACCTGTGCCCTCGCCTTGCTGAAGGCCTGTCCGTTGTCTTACCCTAACCTTGATTTCGAATTTATATAAACCTCAGATGTTACAAGCTAAGTAGGTCACTCCAATCCACCTAATAGTGGAGTCACGATGTTTAAAGTTTGTGTTCGTACTACCAAGAAATCAGATCGAAATTGGAGTTCGTCAACAAGCATAAAGGAATTTCCGGAGCTAAAAATAAAGAGCATGATTATTTTTGCCTCCGCTTCCATTGTCCTGTTCGCCGACTGATATCTAGTTACCGGCAAAATTGAAGTTGAAGGTGATTTAGGAAGTGTTGGTGTTCGAGCCATTTTAATGCTGGTTTGTTTGAAATAGCTGATTATAACGAGTGTTTCGGATTTACGAATGTAACGTGTGTGACCATTGCTAACTGCGGGAGCGGACTGTTGTGTAAAAGCTGAAATCTCCCAAGACTACGGGCGCAAATTCATTCATGTTACATCATCACAGTTGACATGTTTTGGTCTGATCACACTGTACAAAACACCTTAAAATACAGACCCGTAGCCCGTGCAGTAAGTCAGACACAAAACAGCGCTTGTGAGCCAGGCTAAGTGGATTGAAAGTTCGCCTGTATGGGGAACAAGACTAGACAGTGTTTAGAACTCAATAAGAAGCCAGACAACAGAAAACCAGCCAATGAAATGCAAGTAGATGACGTCCGACGTTATATTCCTGCTAGACAGCGTGGTCTACTTTCATTCCTATGCGATCAATCGGCCTTGACTGTCGGATTGTGTTTTGTTCAGATGGGAAAGCATGAGTAGCTTACGGATGAAACATTGATGGATATTCCAGTGTCCGCCCATCCGGGCTCGCTGATTGCTTGCTGCAGTCATTCTTTCTTTTGTGAATGGATACATGTATGTCTACTGGACATTCAGACAGCTTTAAAACTGATCACTGACTGGCTGTGAAACGATTCGTCGGCCCACTGAATCAGTGCAGATATAACAAGTATTGGTACAGGAATGACGTCCACAACTGTGCGCTTTTTTTCTTATTTTTATTCAATTGCGATTCTGGGGAAGGGTTGGGGACGTTTGATTATAAGTTCTACGGGTGATCTGCCAGCGGAGTCGTGCAGTTGGCAAGCAAACACCTGTCCATTTTAGTCGGCATATTTTCTGTACTCTGTTCAATAAATACGTTTTACGCCATCTGTTTAGTTCGTTCTGCACGATTGTTAGGTACCACATGACAAGGAGTTGAAGTCGTGTGTTGTGTTTATTTTCGTAGAGAAGACTGGAGTCTTCACGGGTAAATCGGAGAAACAGTCTCTGGTATACCAAAAGCTGAAAAACACAGATCACATTTTTATCTCGGAATCGTGGTTTGACTGGATGTACTTCGATTCGCTTTGACTCAGCGTCACTTACATTTAAACATATCATTTGACTTACCACACCGAAGTAGTCTATGTGAAGTTTTTGCCGCGGTTTATCAGGTCAGCGCCAAAAATTAGGCCCGACAGATTTCTGAAGCCCCCATTTGGAACGTTTTTTACAGTTATTTAATATTCTTTCTACCTGTTGATCAATATTTGGGCACTGTTAGTATTTTCGAACCAAAATCTACATTCTGGTGATACTCATATGCTCACCATATAGCCCCTCGTAGTAACTGTGATGGTGTTTTAGCACAGCACAACTTCAGAACACCCTGCGATCGTGCTAACCTATTACATTATTAGCCATGGAAAACGTCCTCCCAACCAGCTAGCAAGAATCGTTTCGCCGTGAACAATAGAAATACAAGGGAAATACACTCATTTGATTATCAGTTTGGTTTTAACGAGAGACTCAACTGAATCTCTCGTTTATGATATTCTACAACTGAATGTGCTGCACACAGGCCGCCTCATGATTCAGTTGGCACGATATTCGAGAT
>NW_008751782.1:1224455-1266476 GCF_000715545.1 Opisthorchis viverrini
GCTGTCGAAGAGTTTTCAGCAACCTTGTGAGTAGTTTCCTTTATGAAAATATACTGCGATATCTCGAATATCGTGCCAACTGAATCATTAGGCGGCCTGTATACAGCACATTCAGTTGTAGAATATCATAAACGAGCGATTCAGTTGAGTCTCTCGTGAAAACCAAATTGATTCGCATATTAGTGTATTTCTCGAGAACAGTAGATCATAAAGTTAACGGAAACTCGGGGACTGCGCCTACCTGCTGAGCCCCAAGAAGGGCGAAACCGGTCGTGGACTGTCGAAGAGTTTTCAGCAACCTTGTGAGTAGTTTACTTTATGAGAATAGATGATCTTGTTGTTGGAACACAATTCATAGGGCTACTGAAAACAAATTACCGCTAAAGTATGATTACAAGCAGAAGCAATTTGGTATCCCTTCAGTTTGCGTTCACTATTCTCCAAACGTTTGAGAACGGCGAATAGAATTTGTGAATATTGATCCTCTGAATGATCGGAAATGAGGTATTCGCAGGCTAACTACGAACAGTGCCTTCTCAACAGATGAAGCGACGCTTCGAGAAGTCACTGCCCACAAGACCAGATAACGATATTTCATTTGATGTGACCGATAGGCAATGAATGTGAGCAACTGTTGGATCATCTTGTTAGCACTACCAAAGTTAAAGGCCAGGACTACGGTCAACATAGAATGATCATGCGCAATTTGAGGTCTGTCATCGGAATCGAAGGTGAAAAGTACGTGACTTTGAAGTGAATATGAACGTCAAGATGATCGATTTCGGTTTGCTGAAAACCAAGCTAACGTGATGTGACGCAAATCCTGAGATAAGATGAGATGAAGAGAGTGGATGGATATATTCGCGCCACAACAAATGATCAAATGAGGTTAAAAGCAGTCATACACAAGACAAAGCAAGTAAATATATTGACCAGGATTGCCGGATCGCCAATGAATAGGATTGATGAATTTGCAGGGAAGTAAGTTCCGTTCATTTACCGAGTTTAATACTTCTAAATTTCTTCATTCAGGAAGGTCGCAAACCATGTTGACTTGCTTTGTTTTAGGCATCTGGAATGCTTAGGAACGCTAAGCGGTAGAAAACATTCTCAACTGCCGGTTTGTCGGTCACCTAGGTTTTCGGCTTCGTTCATGAATTGTTGACTCGTTACAATTAAGTGTGTGATTGCGCTTCCGTCTCCTGAGTGTTCTACATCGTCGCACCACTTCAGAGTAATTATCAGTTTCAGGAATGTGAGACAATCGATTGATGGTGAGTATGAGTCACCCACGCTTCACCCCGTTTCTAAACTGACCTTGATTACACAACCAGAAACAGTGTGATCTATTTCACACCTCCTTATTCCGTTTTAGACAGTTTTGCCCACCAAAGCGAACTCCGCCAGCACCATAAAAAAATTATCTAGACATAACGGTTTCCTATTTCAACTTGTAGCAGCGAAACCAGACTGCGTGAACCGATTTGGTTCGGACGAGGAAACATCAGATTGGATACATCTTATGTCATTAGACATTTCGTAAACTAGGTAGGAATGAAACTATCTGGCAGCAACAACGAACACCTTTTGAATGAACATGACTTACTTGGCCGAGGAGTTGGCATTTGCTGACGTATTTCCGTAGTTGCGATGCCGGGAAAAGGTAATCGAGCTGGACAACAGGATGAAGCAATACCCGAGAACTAAATTGTTTCTAGTATCTACCATTGTCTTCGTTGTTTCATAAGAAAATATTCACTTAGTAAAATATGTTTTCGTGGTTTTTATCCGATTTCAGCCGGATGAAAAAAGTTTGTTCCTAGTTGACCTGAGTGACAAGAATTGACTAAAAGTTAAACACGCTTAGAACAGTGTCGTAGTAGATATCAGTCACAAATGTCCAAGTGTATTGAATACACTTTCGATGAAACAGGGCGTTCCATTTCACTCTCGTGAAGGCTTTTTGCAATACTCGGATACAGATGAAACCCCTTTGTTGTTTTGCAAACTAAATTGGTTTTTGGGTAAGATTCAACCTAATCCCAGCTGATAATGTGATGTTTTCCAACTGAGTGTGCTTCACAAGGGCCGCCTTACATTTCAGCAGTTTTTTTCTGTCTAGGTAGTGTACCGCGATATGTCAGATATTGTCCCATGTGCAACACCAAGCGACCTTTTGATTGTACATTTAGCTGACAAATATCACAAACGAGAGAATCAGCTAGGATTCAGTTGAGCCCACCGTTAAAGACGAACTGGTGAATTGCGTCCAATTAGGGTTTAGGTAGAACATGAAATTGACGAAAACTCGGAGACTGCGCCTAACTGATAAGCTTGTCGTGGACTGTCGAGAGGTTTCCAGCAACCTTACTAGTATTGTGCTTCATTAATGCGCCAAGTCTTGATAATAGTTATACAGGTTCACTGGATTGAGGATCACACTCCGTACCATCAGAGTCTTATCTTCTGTTCCCAGTTTTTGAAAAGCTTAAAAACACTGACGCCCAGTAAAATCGTTCAGCTTTAACACCCTTTCTGTGCCTAGCTTCCATGCCACCCAAGGGAAGCATGAGGAAACTGCCAGATTGCCCAAGCCTAGACAGGGAAAGTCGAGAGGTAGAGGTCAGGTTCGAACCACAGAATTTCTGGTCAGTCTATTCGCGCTCTAGCCACTGAGCCATCCCGTTCTGACACCCAGTAAGAATCTAGAATAACCTGCCCATCCTACCCAGTTGTACTCTCGTTCACTTTAATTTTGGACATGGTAAATTTCCCCTCTGCAGGTCTTTCAGGCAAAGACATGCCCATCAGCTAAACAGAGACATAGTTTATTTTTTGTTTGCCTTCTCACTGCTTCTTTTGTCTGCCTTGCATTTCTTACATCAAATATGGCATACGTATTCATGAATGATTGCAATATTGATTGTCTTCGATACCCTTGTACTGTTTCACTTGTTATAGCTTGCATTCTGGTTATATTATATACAGCTGCTTTTTAGCAGCTTTTATTTTTCAGAGTTGTGCAAATTATGAAGGTTTTATGCATCTTTATAAGGTTGCGTTAATGTTCGTCAGTTTTAAATAAAAGATCCTTTCCGTGTTCCGACTCTATGAACCAGTCCACTATGTATCCTCAGCGAATCGAAAAATTCTCCCTTCTTATGGAATGGAGGGTGTCACGTCAGAATCTAATGGGTTCATTCAGGGCGAATGCTCAGTATGGTTGACACAGAAATCCTGTCAGTATACCCATCACCCTTCTGCCTGCTCTACTTTCTTCTCATCTCTTTTTATTCTCATGGAGTAACTAAGAACCCGGATAGGGTAGTGTAATGATCCATGAATTTTACCAAAGCATCCCTACTCATATGGATATTCTGAATCGTCTGCTGCTGCAGACGATGTCCTTGAAAGCTACTGTTTACCAAGCCCTTCGAACTAATATTGCCCGAATTTACCATGAATGTTACAATGTCAGTGGATGCGAGTGAATTATATAAAACTCTGATACGTAGAAAGCTGCTCATTGTCGAAAAGCCTTGTCTAGGCTGAAGCCTCCCAGTCAGCGCAGGGCGAAACATATTTGGTGGCAACATTAAACAAGTATATGGTAATTTGATTTTGATGGGAGACTCACCGAGAACCCAGATGAGCCCCTTTTATGATGCTCCTAATCAGCTGAATTCAGTTTCAAGCAGAACTTAAGGTTAATGAATGCTCTTGAACTACATCTATCTGATGAACCCCCAGAAAAACGAAACCGGTCGTGGGCTGTCGAAGAGCTTTCAGCAACCTCATGAGTATTGTATTACGTCTATACAGTGTATCGCGTCGTATCGAATATCGTGCCAACTGAAACATGAGGCGGCCTGGTGAAGCAAATTCAGTTGCTCAAAACCATCACAAATGAGATATTGAGCTGGGTTCCAGGTGAGTCTCCCGTCAGAGCCAAATTTGTATGCAAATGAGTCTAGTTCGCTAATGTCGTGCAATTTGGGCTCAAGTAGAACATACGGTTGACAGAAACTCGGGGACGGCGCCTACCTTATCAACCCCAAGAAGGACGGTACCGATCATGGGCTACCGACGAGTATCCAGCAGCTCTATGTGTAGTTCGTTATGTCTGTGCAATATATAATACCTATCTCTGTATTGGTCTCATTTATTTGGAACTGAAACTGTCGGCTGATATTGTTTTCTTAGGGGATCTCCTTGCACATCCATTTCAAAAGTATAGATCGATAAGGATTTTCGCAATGTGATGTGATGCTTTCGAAGACAACCATGTATACTTCAAGCGAGCTTATATGCCGCCAGAGCGTCTATAACTTTTCAAACTACAGAATCGCGTTCAACTCTTTGTATCGCCAAATATCCTATGGGAGAAGCCCTACATCACAACAGTTTTATGGAATGATCGTGACATAGAATTCATCAGACGGTAAGTAGCTTGACTGATAATTAGACTCCACTTTCATGCATCAAACACCGATAGAATGTACAAAGTTTACGCCAGTTTCTTTTCGGAGCGGACTTTACACTAATTTGCCAAAATCATAATCATCTGGCTGGGAGTAGCTGAATGGTCACCACCACCACAGTGTGTGATCCGACGACATTTCCGTCTGCTTCACTTTCCTGACCAAGGTTCTCGAAAACACTGTTGGTCCATACGTCTGTTTTCGAACTAACCTGTGCAACAGGTTAGGGTTAGAGAAAGCTCTTTCAAACTTGTAACATACCTCTGACTAACCTAACTGTATCGGGCTCGTATTCAAAAAGATTTCGAACACTTGGTGACAAATCGCTGTATTCGTGGTATCGCGTCATCACACACTTAATGTATGATATTAAACGACTAAGTATTGCGCCACAGGTGAACAACTAGGCTGATCTGCATGTGTTACATCTTGTTGCACGTACAGTGCTTTTTCCTCAGGACGATTAGCAATTCTTCTGCTATTGAATGGCAGCGGCTAATAAGCCATCGGTTTGAGAACATTTTGTCTTCGCTCTCAGTCTCTCTCTCTCTATAGTGGCACCGGACGCATGCATCTGGAATGCGTATTGCTTTCTATCTTTAGATGAATGTTCCAGTCAGAAACCGATTTGGTTCATTCAGGGGGGTGTATCGTCCGGCAGGTTATTCATCTGTGCTCTTCAGGTTTGTAACGAGGAAGCCGTGTATCTCATCCAGTTCTATTGTGTCGCTTGAGAACATTTGTCTTCGCTCTCAGTCTCTCTCGCTCTATAGTGGCACCGGACGCATGCATCTGGAATGCGTATTGCTTTCTATCTTTAGATGAATGTTCCAGTCAGAAACCGATTTGGTTCATTCAGGGGGGTGTATCGTCCGGCAGGTTATTCATCTGTGCTCTTCAGGTTTGTAACGAGGAAGCCGTGTATCTCATCCAGTTCTATTGTGTCGCAGTAACTGTGTCCACGTTTGCACAATAACTGTCCGATCAAATAAATCTCGAATAAGCCCGACGGTCTGCATTCATTTTAATATGTGGAAACTTTTGCCCTTCTGATACCCTTTGGACGAACTCTATTACGCAAACTGCTCCTGATTCTTCTTAGTCACCAAGAGAGTCATACCTTGGAATTTCTTACCGCTTTCCACGACAGTCTTGACCTATGTGTCGTGAATATCTTTCTTATCTTATCTCTTTTCATACTACCGCTTGCATATGGCCATTTTCTATTTGGCCGACTAGCATTCAAGACGGCCTTGATAAATCGATGACATATCACGTGATTCTTTCCGACGTCAGCATGTCTACTGTTGGCTTGGCTGTTCGTGAGCAGATAAAACCCACATATACGCCTGTGACATCGAAACAAATAGTCTGTAGATACTTTGGTTTGCAAACTACACGGTCAATATTAGGTGTCTTTATGACCAGCTGCGTAGCTACCTTAAACTGGTTACAGACCTTAGGAGAAGCGCGTCATTGTGTCTTATCGTCGACCTCAAAGTAAGAAAATGGATTAACCGACATATGCATTGTTATAAGTTTAGTAGTCTAGCCAGAAACTGTCAAAACAGAGTTTATGAAAATGTTCCATGAATTTCGTTATCCATGAAATTGTTGGTCATTGCTCTGACACTTGACCTGTCTGTAGAGTTCGGAGTGAAATTCAAATACGACAATTTCTGTGTACTAGCTGCGCTGAGCATGCAATCTAACCCAAAAGATCGTTCAAGTGTACACACTAATGAAAGAGAGAATCGAGATGGTGAAGTAATCTCTCCGAACACATACAGAATGCCCGAAAATAGGGAGTAAACTATTTTTGGTAGGGTTGGAAATGTTCCCAAGCCGTTTCATCATACACACTGCCAGCCACACAACGCCATTAGGAGATTATCCCTCTAATTCGAACTACTCCTGTATGTAGATGTAGAAGATGTGGTACCTCGGTAACGCGCTATGTATTGTTTTTCTCATACCAAATTCACAGTGGTGTAAGACAAGAGGTGAGCAGTCTGATTTGGCAAATGAGAATTCACATCACTAGACGTGGAGATTTTATTAGTGTCGTTTGCCTCGTGGGATGATGTTCCTTTGATTCTGTTTGTGTTTGACTAGAGACTCTGAAAGATGTGATCATCAGCTGCCTTGAATGGCATATTTGTTCACTGTGCGTGTTCACTGAATGAAAGGTTATGGCAAAGCCGTAATACAGTTCCATCCCCTTTCCTATGTTATTCTTTTTTCTTTATGCAGTTAACTAGACCTGAGTATATTGCACCAGAGTATTTAAACTGATGTTGTTGCCAAATGGAGCTGATGACTATAACAATACAGCTGACGGTGATAATGATAACGCTGATGACGAGAGCGGCATTTCAGATTTTTTCAAGACCAAAGCTTTCACGATAATAATAATGAAAACACACAGAACATCTGTTAAATGGTCATATCAAGGTACCGGCACACTGGTCAATACTAGATTGCATGGGAACAATTATCACCTCTTTTCTAAGGTTGTACTGCGTCGCAAGCTAAAAATGTCCAAGCTGAAACTGTCCACCGCCCTTCTAAATATTGGACAACGGTCAAAACTTTCACTTCATTGCCCAATACCGGAAGCAGTTATGGGCAACGCCCTACCAGTAATGCTTTCCAGTATCCTCTCCAGTTAGCCATTCTGATAAATTAAATTGTCGAACGACGCTGAGGGTTAATTTGCCGACGAGTGCAAACGAAACGTGAAAAAAAGAACAGTCAACCTCCCCTTAACTGGACTGTTTTCTCGTTAGATAAGCCAAATGGAGTGCTCATTGAACGTCATATCCAGGTAAGTGAAAATCACACTGAAAGAATGCATCGGCGCACTGACTATCATTATATTTACACTGCTGATGCCTCTTATTCCAGGTTGGACTCTTAGTGAAACCATTCTGGCTGAATTTGTGAAAGCATCCCTTTCTTCCAAGTTCTGAAGACTCTCATACTAATTTGCAGTAGCCTAAGGAATTTAACAGAGTAAGCAACATGTAGTGAACGAATTCTTTCAGGTACTACGCATGCTCCTAGTGAAGAGCGCTGAGGCGCGCCCCCAAACACTTGAGTGTTTTTGAAACGAGTAAAGTCATCCGTTGCATCCCACGAGGTCCTTTCAAGGGACCGGCTATCATTTGGCCCCTACCAGATATCTTCTAGTTACTGCTTTTCCGTGGTGGAAAGCGGGTTTCGGGTGCCACAGCTCCGCAGATCCAGTGGCTAAACCCCGATCACCCTAACTGGACGGGTGAAGTCACTTCTGAAATCTGGCGGCTACGAAGGCGCTTCTGTTTCAACGATATAGACGATTTTCCCGCTGCATTGCAGGTGGCACTTGGATGTGTAAACCTTAGAAATCTTCCCTCAAAAAAAGGCAAGTGACACTAGGGCTGTTATTGTATCATATCTCCCCATCATTCCATGATGTTCAACTCAGCCGATGCTGCAGCATCGGGAAGCAACGCATCCACTGCTAGCCCAGAGAGAGGAGTAACCCATAAGCGGGCTGGAGCTCTCAACACAAGAAAGCTTGCTCACATCGACTGGAATGTCCGCACCCCGTCGGGTTATTGCATCCACGGGATAACGATTACCGACTTGGTATCGCTTGTTTGTTTGGGACCAGATTGCCCATAAGAAACATCACACAAATCCCCATGAGTGGACGCCTACTACCGGTTCTCTTACGGCGGTTAAGTAAGTAACTCGGGCTTGTATGGGGTCGCCCTTAACTTGAGTGGCCATGTCTACAATAAGATCATATCTTACAGCATGACCACCAAACCCAACAAGTATTTGAACCATCCCAGCCATCAGTATTCTTTTCTATATAGTCCTACAAGTTACGACGAGTTACTTGCCCTGGTCAGTGTGTGTATTCGCACACCCGATGTCTGGTAGGCAAGCGCCCTCGTCAGAAATAGGAATGTGGCCATTTTTGCTAATTTTGGGGCCATACATATTAGGCTGTAGTTTAAAGTGACACAGGAGACCTATCGAGTTAAAAGCTCACTCTTCGACAAATAGTCAGTGAATTTTTATTTCATACTATCTACTTATGGAAGTTCTATAAGAGAATGCGAACGACACAAAGTAAAATCAAACAGCTCTAAGTCCTCAGCCAAACCCTCCCCTGACACGCAGGTTGTGATCTGGCTAAAAATAGGCTGCCGCAAATAGAGCGGTAGGTAGAAGCGTTGCATGGAGAAAAGTGATCGCAATGCATCGGTTCATTGTTTGAATTAGTGTAAATGAGTGAGGAATGCCTAAGCCAAACGGTTGGTCGTTCATTTCGCCAGCTGTAAGATCAAAGGTTTACAAAGAATCAGTATCCGCTAGGGTATTATCCTTAGTATTATTACTATGGAGCCCTAGAGTGGTAGTTAATAGACCGGATTTAGGTTCTGAAGGGAATTTCTCTCGAGTAACAAAGAAGAATAAACACGAGGTTCATGACCACTCCACAACCGGAATAACGTATTCTGTACAGTTTCAATCGGGATTTTATCTTACCGGTAAAATCAATCGACAGTCAATGCACATCGTTTTTATTCTTGTTCGGAATTATCAGCAATACGCCTCCCGAGGATCTCTACGGAGATTCGAATCCGCAGCCTTCTGGATAATAGGTGAACACTACATCGTTCGGTCATGAGTGGCTGAAGTACAATGGAAGTCATCCCAGTCTACGTAGTTTCCAGTTTCAGTGGCGCTCCATCTATGTGGCCAACTGCCAAAAGGTTGCACAAACGAACACTCATGAAGCTGCCACAAATTAGTAGGATAAAGATGCCGGAGCCTACTGGGAATTTTCCTCCCATGCTATGGAGGTTATTTCTAGGTCCATAGTAGCCCATCAACATCATCAGCATGACCATGTATAGCCTATCTAATTCCCCCGATAAATCGTCTGTTATTTTGGCTGCTTCTATGAATTTCTACTCATCATCTGCTGACAAAAGCCAGGGAACCCTTCTCTGACGAGGTGAAGCCAGCTGCTAAGTGCAACAATGCGCATTGATTGTCCGATCGTTCCCCACGTTACCCAGTGGATTATGCACCCAGTTAGATAATCGGAGGTTTTCTAGGGGAAGGTATCACATATTTAAACCACCAACAGTTCAAGAATCTGATGTTCAGCGCTAATCTGACAGAAATTCTCCACTCGTTACACATGACTAATGTTATTCTTTGTTGGTAGTGTGAGGATTGGCTGCAATTACAGGACGAAATCTCCACAATAGTGTTATTCCCCCCAAACACCAGAGTGACCCATGACTCGTGATGGAAGGCTAACAGAAAACCTACCACAATAACAACAACAGATTAGCTTATCCGCACAGTAGAAAACTGGATTCAGTAATCCAAGACCGGACGGTAAACAAACTCGTTTGTTTGGCTTAGCTTAGTTGACAAAGTACGGCGCAAACGAACAACATGAATTAACAAAACAGTGAGAGGACATAGATATGGGGACTGGTCAGAAATCAAACGACAATGCCGCACTATTTTTCGCACATATTGTTCTTCTGTGCTGTACTCGACAACTAGAGCTGCGCTGAAGACCGATTCCAGTTGTTTAGTAGATTTCGCGACTGCACTTTTGGTCTTGAGGGTAAAATGTAAACAGGAAAGTAAATGCTTGAAAGTTACCATGGTGATTTCCCCTGAGCACTGATACCATGGTGAGGAAAGAGTTCAGAATTAGTGTCATGTCGTCGTTTTAAAGTGATTACTGATGAGACCAGAGCTACGGGAGGGGGGAAGAAGGACATAATAATATTGACGTAACCTCACTGAGAAATAAGCACTTCCGACAGTCTGAACTGGCTGACTTCCTTCAGGTAGTTACCTCAGAGGCCAGTATCGGGTGAAACCACCAGGAGCGGCGGTATGGATTTTTTTCTGGTTAAATATTTATCAGACGGGAATATGATCACTTCAGATTAACCGAAAGTTTCAGAAGGTATCCTTCTGAAGGTTAGAGGCGTAATAACCATATCCAGCTTGGCTGATTATTTTTTGGGCAGGTCGAGTGTTGCCTGGACGGTCTTCTAACAGTGAAAACGAATACTTACGGTCAAAATCTTACGGAAATTTTCGGGCCGAAATTTCTCTACTCCATAACAAAGTAGCTTAAGGTGATACGTCTGTAGCACAGAGACATGTTTACATTGAATTGAACTACCAAGAATTTGCTGTAAGTGAACATTGAGGTCACATTTTTGATACGCAGGGAGCAAACACAAGTTCTGCGATGACGCAACGATAGAAGCTTGCAACAGGACACATGGAGGATGACGTTTTTTGTAGTCCACTATTCATGAGGTTGCTGAAAACACCTCGACAGCCCACGACCAGTTTCGCCCTTCTTGGGCCTCATCAGGTAGGCGCAGTCCCCGAGTTTCCGTCAACCTTATGTTCTACTTGAAAACCAATTGCACGAAATTAGCGAATATACACTCATTTGCAAACTAATTTGGTTTTTCGAGAGACTTACCTGAAACCCAGCTGAATCTCTCAGTTTTTATGTTTCTTCTTCATTGCTCGGGCAGGTTGATCATGACTGCCTTCTGCCTGCACCAGTGCTCCCCAGACTTATGCTTTGTCCCGATAGAGTTTGTTGAATTCGTATCTTCCGAGTTTTTTCACCGAAAGAATCGCTGCTCCATGGTCGGTGACATACTACCGAAGTTTCAACAGTAGGTCGGGGTTAATCTCTACGATATACACAATAAAACGATCACTTTGACTCCTGTCCTTAGAACCTCAGTTTTGGTCCAGTCGTGTCTGGCTATGCGCAGATAATGTCTGCTCAGGGACCGTGTGTTCTCAGAGCTAAAATCGTGTGTTTTTAAGGGTCGGTCGTTTTCACCTCCGTGGTTTCGAATATCATTGGCGAGAGTGCTATGGGGCAGTAGTTGGTTAGATCTGTCCTGTTTCCAGACTGAATCAACGGGATCGTAATCCCACCTTTCTAAGAGGCCACGATGGAAATAAGCCATCCCCCCAACCCGCATTTCCGATAGTGAATTTCTAACATTGGGACTTAAGTGATTCATACAAGAATATAAGTTTTTGTTGCAGAAATGATTTCCTCCCTTCACTCTATAGGATGACAATCTCGTTTCACCCACTGGTGTCCGTATATTATGAGAAAAAGTCAGAACGCATAATGTGGCACCGTTCTGTTGAGTTGGTCCATTTTACTAAACTCGAAGTTCGAATGCCATGTTTTGCCCGACTTTAGACATGATGAAAACTCTTGCGCCTTCGACTGCTTTTACAGGGCATTGCACTGGCTGCGTCTAGGGAGTAGCAAATGAACTAGAGAGAAGATTCTCAAAGTTGTCTATCAACAGAAAACTTCAATAAGAGTCTCTTTCCTCATAGTATTGTGCTTCTTGCGAACCGCTGGAGTGATTCGAACCTGTGGCTCTCTAGACAGAATTCAGCTACCACACCTTTTGATTGAGGGTAGTCGAACACCAGTCTGCTTAACGGTTACTTGACTAGAGTACATCACCACTCCTCTTCAAACCCTCAGTTCGCCTCACATGACCCTTTTATGGCTGAAATCTCAAGTGACGACCCAACATGGGAGTTTCCCAAAATAAAACGGTAAAGTGACGAATGAATCTGGTGGAAAAGCTGATGAGACCAGGCAAAAGTTATTCCTTAGTGAGAAGGAGAGCTCATAAGATAAAGAAAGAACTTTGAATAACAAATCTCCGTCTGTATATCGTCTAGGTGTTGGAAATTCTTAATCAGCATGCTGTTAGAACAAACTCACAAAGAGTAGTGAAATAGAATAAGGCCCAACAACTATTGAAACGAACGGCTACGTTAAACTTTCTTCAATCATCAGAATGTATGGAGCATACTCCAGGATGGAGAAGGGTAGCGAACACTGGTGGTAGACAAGTTAGACCTTTTGGCACCATAGAACATTACGCCTCTCAACAAGGAGAGAAGCTCCTGCCGTTTCCAGAATGGCTTTGTATACAATGTTACTCATACGGGTATACAAAAATGTTTCGGACCAGAAAGCACCCTCTTTATATGACTAATTTTCCTCACTTCCCTTACTGTGAATCTTTACGTTTCACAGTGATGCAATGTAAGTAAACTCGACTTCAGCTAACTTGATGTCCCACTTCCTATGCTTGACTACCTAGTGGGAGTATAAATACTCGAAAAATCTTCGGGGTAAAGTGCATCCTTATTGACATAAATTGTGCTGATTTCCTGGACGGAGCAACCCTCAACAGAGATGGGGAAATCAACAGAAATTTCCATAAATCAATCGCAACAAATTAACGTCAATAGTTTTATTGTGAGAACCTCGTATTCACGTGAAATTGCCAATGGTGATAAAGGAGAGCATCAGGATATTTCCAAGACAGATGATCATCCTAGAAACGTGATAATTTTTGGTGTTCTCTTGTTGTGGCCAATTTGAAGGTGTGTGATTCAGGTAGATATCCACCCACTACATAAATATTCCTAAGGGGGGCTTGAAATTCTTCGCTGCACATTTGCTTGGGATAACTAAATCTCGCTCCAATCATATAGCTACCATATAAATCTGTCTAATTGACCCTATGGTTAATGGCCAGGTTGTCGTTTGCCACACTGCGTTATCTGCTGACGCCCAGAATCATTTACACACCACTGTTAATGGGGTAAACGTGGTATCAGGCTGAGATCTAAGGGAACTGACACAAGACACGGCAGCTCGGTAGTAAACAAGACCTTAGTGTCTCGGTCCAGTGATATGCCCTGATGTTTAGGTCGGCAGAAGGCTTGTGGCAGGCATGTGCACGCTCGATCGTGTTGCGTCGCAAGTTTCTCACGATGGGACTGATGGTCCGTATGCCGACAAAATCCTCAGTGATATGCCGTGATGTTTGGGCCTGCAGAAGGCTTGTGGCAGGCATGTGCACACTCGATCGTGTCGCCCACACGTCTGTCGCAAGTTTCTCACGATAGGACTGATGGTCCGTATGCCGACAAAATCCCGCACGTCGAACACCGCTCTTTAAGCACCTCCAGAAGATCCGAGTCGTCAGTCCAAGCCACCTGCGCACGTACATACTTGGTCATGGTCCGTCACGCTGGTGCAGCTGAGCCAGGCGATTCTATCGTCGCCTTGGGGATGAGACGCAGACAGACCCTTTGAGCTGGATCAAGTAGTATGATTAAACATGAAGGAGTGTGGGCAGACATTCAGGCTTGACAAAACCGAGCTCGTCCACTGAGAGACCGATAGGATAGGATCGCCTGGCTCAGCTGCACCAGCGCGTCGTCGTGCCCAAACTTCTGAGTAGCTGGGTTCCTGTCTGTCGCACACTCACGTGTCCGTAGAGAGGGGCACCTACGATGACTTCCGCTTACGCAACGGTGCATGAGCATAAGTAACTGTGTAAGTGTGCACATGTGTGAGGAGACACGGTTGGCGGACTGGACTAACGGCTCAGACCTACTGGAGGTGCCTAAAGTGCGGTGTTCGACGTGCGGGATATTGTCGGCATGCGGATGATCGGTTCCTTTGTGTTAAACACGCAGTGTACGCGGACGCCTGACGGTGTGAAATCCGTTGACCTGAAAAGCCAATTCGGATACCAGCCCCTTAATTGTACAGTTTGATCTCGTGTCTCAATATCAAGTCTTACCATTGATTTTATCTGGACGAAAGGGAAATGTTAATGCCCGGTGTGTGATTCAAGAGGTGTGTTGTACGCTGGACAATTTTGTCAACAAAGCAGGTTTCTGAGGTCATTTGTTGTAGAGCTTCATTCTTTCGTAATCCGCTGAAAATAAGTGAATTTCATCTTGAAAACAAGGGTTAACGGGAAGTGTGGGATTCAACTCACACAAATAAGGACTTAGTTGATCTTATATTTGTTTGACATAGCCTTTTTGCTCACAATATCAACCAGCTCGTAATTGTCTATTCATTAACTGCACCTTTCTCTAAAGAAATTCATCCTCTTATGTTGCAACTTGAGTGAACTGCATGACTGGCTACGTGACTTGTTGAGTCGCTCTGCCAACTCACCCAGGCCTACAGAGTAGTACTCTGTATTTATAAGTAGAATAGAAATATGGGCCATGGTAATCAAAAGGTTGCGCCTTAACCTCGACATGAAACGCAGTAACACAAGAAGTTATTTGGTTGTGTTAGTTTCTACTCAAACTTCCTTAATCACGTATGAAGAGAAATTTTTTTTAAATCAAATCAAACGAACAAACTTCAGACCATCACCCAATGGCCTGGTCAGATTAGCAAGAGAGAACCAACGATGTGTCTGATTATAGCGCTTAGTCGTGTTCGAAGAACACGCCATCGGAAATGGCGATTGATGTAACAGCGAGGTGAGTCGAATGAAGGAGATAGATAGGTGAAAACGGGCGAACCCGAATGGGTTTATCAGTTGCTTGCAGAACAGAGACACAGTCCTCAATTTTTGCGGACACAACAAAAACAACACCGCGCCACTCAAGCCCACATCACAAATGGATTGGTCAAACACTGTGAATGTGTGATCAAACCTGTTTGATGGAAATCTGTACTCGTGTTTCAAACGCAGCCTAAATGGTTTTCAATTGAACAGTTTTTTCCTGTATTGCTATCACGTTCAAAATGTTCAGGAATCTCCATAACATTTCTTTTTTTTCTCCTGAGCTAATTTAGAAAATTTGTGTCAAGAATCATGGGAAGACGGAAAATGTACTGCGTTGTTGAATCACTTGCACATCGAATTATGTGACCAATCCATTTGCAATGTTCTTCAACTATATATGCATCGCAATGCCTACCACAGGGTTCAGTTGAATATCGACGTGTAGCACATCAGTTCAGTTCCCCAAAGTACAATGGTTTTAGCTGCTACAACTTCGTTCACCGAGGATATGGGGAATAAGTGAATGAAAGTGATGTGTTGGAGGCGACGGACCAATCTGCGCATTCAGGACATAAAAAACGACATAGAGGAACAGAACGCGGCCGTCAAGGGAAATCATCCCTGTCCTTGATATCCATACACGAGGACCAAGAAGGCCACAAATTAAATCTGGAAAACGCAAAAATTTTCGCATACGGAGACACGAGACACGGAAGAGAATTTCTGGAAGCGTGGTACTCCACAGCAGATTCGATAAACCGGTGCATCGAACTGGATCCAATTTACGCACCTCTACGTGCAAAAGACTAACATCTCAACCGGAACACCCAAGGAGAACCGAATATTGGATTCACAAACAAAGAAACAAAGAACATCATAAACGAGAGATTCAGTTGAGTCTCCCGTGAAAACCAAATTGATTTGCAGATGAGTGTATTTCTCGAAAACAAGAAACTCCTTGGAGTCAAATCAATAAAGGTCACAAGCCGGGACTCGGAAGGACAAAGGTCACTCCGGCATCGACCAGATTACGGCGGCAGGGGATGCCAAGCTCAAAGATCACGTGGGCATCGGCGAATGAGGACACAGGATAACGGAGCAACCAATGGAACCGCCTGATGATATCACCTCGATTGGTGATGAAACATTTGCAATCGAATTGTCCAGCTCAGCGAACAAGCCAGCGATCACATAAAAGCCTGTCTGTCCTATTTGCCATGAGGTGAAAGCTGCGCAGTGAAGGTGATAGATAAATTTGGTGCAACACCACCATATCTGTTTGTCTTGTCCAACGGTCCACAAAACCTGATCCCAGTTCATCGAATGGGCATGGGGTTTACATTTCAATCAAACTGTCTATCTCAACCGTACTGTGCTTTGCGTACCATCACAAATCAGTAGAAACGGAAGTTTCAGTCAAACTTTTAGACTCGTTTTAGATGCTTTCTAATTGAGTGGGACTCAGCGTCATTCATCAAAGGGTCATATGCAGTGCTATCTGTAGGTACTACCCTAAGACGATAATTAATTAAGTGAAGGAGCTTACACCAAAGGTCTCTGGACAAGTTAGTTAAGTCAAAGCCATACTGTTATAGACATGTGATGCGTCGGGACCGCCTTCGCCCACTGGAACACCACCATCCAGTCAGAGAGTTAGGTATCTGAGTTTCTCCCACGATTGAGGTATCCACTATTCAAGGATCACGCTTTGAGCAACAAAGCGTAAGAATCTGAGCCGCATGTGTCTAAATATGAGATTCTTTGAGGAAAGAATACGATGCAGTGGAATCTAATGCATACCATACAGATTAGAAGGTATCAGTATCTCTTCAAGGGGCTGAAAGCTACTCATCTACTCGAAGAGGTACCAGCCGTCGTGGGTCGTAAGCCTCTACGGAGTAAAAGTCCTTGAAGCGACCGTTCGCACTTTAAGCAGCCTTATATGCACAAAATTTGAAGCGCGCTTAAAGATGCTCATTCACGAGGTTTCCTTATCCGGAGGGCATTGTGCACCGAATGCTGGAAGCATAGAGAGATCACAATCAACGGAGGTTCGCCAATTCTGAGGCTCGGTGATAATCCAATGGTATGTGGTGTACAGTATTTCTACGTGGTCTGTATTCTACCAACACGACCGAAACCTTATGGACTCAAACATATACATGAAGATATTTGTAATGCACTACTCATAAGGTTGCTGAAAATCCGTCGACAGTCCACAACCGGTTTCACCCGTTTTGGGGCTCATCAGGTAGGCACAGTCTCCGAGTTTCTGTCAACCTTATATTCTACTTGAAACCGAATTACACCAATTTAGCGAATATACACTCATTTACAAACTAATTTGGCTATTCGAGAGACTCACTTGGAACCCAGCTGACTCTCTCGTTTGTGATGTGTCCAGGCAACTGAATGTGTTGCACCGAGTCGCCTCGTGTTTCAGTCACCTGGAAACATCACAAACGAGAGATTCAGCTGGGCTCCAGGTGAATCCCCCGAAGGACAAAACTAGTTTGCAAATAAGTGTATATTCGCTTATACCAGAAGACTTTTAAACGGTGATTTCCACTATGGACAAAATATGTTGATACACACCGACTTCTTTGATGCTGTTTATTAGACTATAGCAGACCAGAAATTCAGTTGATCCATGCAAAAGTGCAAGTAGAAAGTTTGCATCGCAGTGGTTCACTTCTAAGATCATAACTGCTCGTCACAGAGGCCTGAGGAGCAGCAACTCGGTCTACGGTGTGGGTGCACACAACAACCACGCGATCCAAACATTTCGGCGTGATCAACGTCCAGGTAGGAACAACGGGCGAACGGCCTGATGATGACGTATCTCACGGTGTTTCTGACTAACGTTTATTTAAAGATGATTTAACTCAGTCATAAACAAAAGGTTTAATTTTGTGGGTTTTCGTGTCTTGCTTGCTGGCCTGTTCAACTGAACTGATTTTGTGTTCCCATGTCAGCAAAGCTGATGGAATTTGAAATTCTCCTTTTAAGTCACGAATGTAAAAGTGAAGTATTATTTCATTTGTTCAGCACATAGGTTGATTCATCAACCTGCTTTTCACTTTTAACAAGTGTGTTGACCATTGTTGCGCTGTAACACTCAAACGCTCAAAGGCAAACTTGGCCAAAGCTGGTAGATTTGGAGAGCTCAAAAACACAAAAGGTCTAACAAGCCAGTGCTTTACCACGAACGTTTATGTAACTTCCATCTGTATGAGCATGTCTCAGATATTTCTAAACTAAAAGAAGTGAAAGAAAAGCAAAGAATGTCTGAAAATTTATCGGTTTATGGTTAGCCAGTAGTATTTGACATCCCACTGATGGAAACATGCCTGGTTGTCCACGTGTAGTCGATCCCGCAGGTAATACACTTCCTCGGTTTAGCCATGGTAGCTCATGGACCGTTTGTTTGCCCAGGAATGGGCCGTTTCGTCCTACCAGATAAAGAAACCGAATGTGTTTGTAAGATAGGAGAGGTCTATATGATGCCCCTGAGTTATAGGCAACATTTAACGAGAAAGATGTGACAGAGGAAGTGAAACTGCAGCTCCAAAACTCATTTTCTGATACACTGACAATTACAGGGCCAATTATTCCTTGGTTTTGCGGCTTACTAAAAGTCCGATTAGACTGACAACCGCACTTTGTTAGCAATCCTTCCACTCAGTCACATGATGCGTTCCAATATATCGACAAAATAAAACGTCAGAGTAGTCCATCGGAGATTGTTTCCCGATGACTTCACCATGTTCCTCTACTGAATGAAAGGTGAATTGTCCTGCGACTATTTGCATGAGAATAACAGAAAAATATCAACAGGTTAAAGGAATGGCTACAATGATGCACTGTAAACATTCACTTTCTGTTTTATGATAAACACCATAAACCAGTGGATGGTTATTTTCTACACTATTTATCAACGCACCTGTGATCAAATTATAACTCACAGAATTGAGAAACTTCATGGTACGATGCGACTTTTAACCTGTTATAAAACTAGACCATGTAAATCTGCGGTGGATTCCTTCAATTCATTTTGTGCGCTTTATGAACAAATTCTTACCTCAACAATGAAAAAACGTGAATTGCACACTGTTCCTGTCCCCACCTCACCAGACTGATGAAGGTTTTTCGCGCCTCGTGTATCCACTAGAGTCATTCAATACATGGATATCTCCAGGCTTCGTTCATTCATACCGGAAACATAATTTTATCGGGTGTTTGGCACACTCAGCTGGCTGGATAGCCTTAAATCTGAGCTATTCCGTCTGAATTAATTTCCCAAACAGACTACCTATCTTCGTCAGTTCATAGACAGGAACATGGGTCTGCAGGGGGAACAACAATGATAATAGTAAAAAAGGAAGGGCACTTAAAGATAATGATTTTAATGAACTTATTGCAGACGACTTTGGGAGGAAATTGATTGTACAACCAGTGATCTAATACTACTGATTTGTCCTATCAGCAGCCCATAGTTGCTCAAATGCTTGAAGATGTGATATTTCGAATGGCCAAAACTTCCTTTCAGTGTTTCTGTAATGCTGTGTGGATCAGCCAAATGTCCCGAAATATGTGAAAGAGTCTGTGAAAATCACCCCATTTTGGTTGGTTTCCCTGCTGTGTTTCTGTACGGACAAGAACAGTCCCTTCTCATGCTTTGGGCATCCTGGCCGAGCCGGGGATATCGCTCACCAGTGAGCCCGGTGCTGTGCACACTACCAGTTCACACGAAATAGACCATTCGGTGTGATACGCATAGTACGGGTTGGCTACTTGCTGATTATATTGTTTTCCTCCAATTTATTAAGTGTGAAATATGCATGTATGTGAGGGTTTTGCGGGAGGTGTATTGTTCAGTTTCACATCACTCTTGTTTTGAACAGTCGTCCTCCAGTGCATATGCACTGCTGATGAGCACTAACAAGAGCATATGCACTATGAGCACTAACAAGAGTGAAACTCGAGTCCAGTGCTTCCCCACCTTTGGTGTGGATTCACATGAATGATCGCGCCGGGAGGGACAGACGACTGTTCAAAACGAGAGTGATGTGAGACTGAACAATAAACCTCCCAGTGGTTCACTTCTAAGATCATAACTGCTCGTCACAGAGGCCTGAGGAGCAGCAACTCGGTCTACGGTGTGGGTGCACACAACAACCACGCGATCCAAACATTTCGGCGTGATCAACGTCCAGGTAGGAACAACGGGCGAACGGCCTGATGATGACGTATCTCACGGTGTTTCTGACTAACGTTTATTTAAAGATGATTTAACTCAGTCATAAACAAAAGGTTTAATTTTGTGGGTTTTCGTGTCTTGCTTGCTGGCCTGTTCAACTGAACTGATTTTGTGTTCCCATGTCAGCAAAGCTGATGGAATTTGAAATTCTCCTTTTAATTCACGAATGTAAAAGTGAAGTATTATTTCATTTGTTCAGCACATAGGTTGATTCATCAACCTGCTTTTCACTTTTAACAAGTGTGTTGACCATTGTTGCGCTGTAACACTCAAACGCTCAAAGGCAAACTTGGCCAAAGCTGGTAGATTTGGAGAGCTCAAAAACACAAAAGGTCTAACAAGCCAGTGCTTTACCACGAACGTTTATGTAACTTCCATCTGTATGAGCATGTCTCAGATATTTCTAAACTAAAAGAAGTGAAAGAAAAGCAAAGAATGTCTGAAACTTTATCGGTTTGTAGTTAGCCAGTAGTATTTGACATCCCACTGACAGAACCATGCCTGGTTGTCAGCGTGTAGTCGATCCCGAAGGTAATACATTTCCTCGGTTTAGCCATGGTAGCTCATGGACCGTTTGTTTGCCCAGGAATGGGCCGTTTCGTCCTACCAGATAAAGAAACCGAATGTGTTTGTAAGATAGGAGAGGTCTATATGATGCCCCTGAGTTATAGGCAACATTTAACGAGAAAGATGTGACAGAGGAAGTGAAACTGCAGCTCCAAAACTCATTTTCTGATACACTGACAATTACAGGGCCAATTATTCCTTGGTTTTGCGGCTTACTAAAAGTCCGATTAGACTGACAACCGCACTTTGTTAGCAATCCTTCCACTCAGTCACATGATGCGTTCCAATATATCGACAAAATAAAACGTCAGAGTAGTCCATCGGAGATTGTTTCCCGATGACTTCACCATGTTCCTCTACTGAATGAAAGGTGAATTGTCCTGCGACTATTTGCATGAGAATAACAGAAAAATATCAACAGGTTAAAGGAATGGCTACAATGATGCACTGTAAACATTCACTTTCTGTTTTATGATAAACACCATAAACCAGTGGATGGTTATTTTCTACACTATTTATCAACGCACCTGTGATCAAATTATAACTCACAGAATTGAGAAACTTCATGGTGCGATGCGACTTTTAACCTGTTATAAAACTAGGCCATGTAAATCTGCGGTGGATTCCTTCAATTCATTTTGTGCGCTTTATGAACAAATTCTTACCTCAACAATGAAAAAACGTGAATTGCACACTGTTCCTGTCCCCACCTCACCAGACTGATGAAGGTTTTTCGCGCCTCGTGCATCCACTAGAGTCATTCAATACATGAATATCTCCAGGCTTTGTTCATTCATACCGGAAACATAATTTTATCGGGTGTTTGGCACACTCAGCTGGCTGGATAGCCTTAAATCTGAGCTATTCCGTCTGAATTAATTTCCCAAACAGACTACCTATCTTCGTCAGTTCATAGACAGGAACATGGGTCTGCAGGGGGAACAACAATGATAATAGTAAAAAAGGAAGGGCACTTAAAGATAATGATTTTAATGAACTTATTGCAGACGACTTTGGGAGGAAATTGATTGTACAACCAGTGATCTAATACTACTGATTTGTCCTATCAGCAGCCCATAGTTGCTCAAATGCTTGAAGATGTGATATTTCGAATGGCCAAAACTTCCTTTCAGTGTTTCTGTAATGCTGTGTGGATCAGCCAAATGTCCCGAAATATGTGAAAGAGTCTGTGAAAATCACCCCATTTTGGTTGGTTTCCCTGCTGTGTTTCTGTACGGACAAGAACAGTCCCTTCTCATGCTTTGGGCATCCTGGCCGAGCCGGGGATATCGCTCACCAGTGAGCCCGGTGCTGTGCACACTACCAGTTCACACGAAATAGACCATTCGGTGTGATACGCATAGTACGGGTTGGCTACTTGCTGATTATATTGTTTTCCTCCAATTTATTAAGTGTGAAATATGCATGTATGTGAGGGTTTTGCGGGAGGTGTATTGTTCAGTTTCACATCACTCTTGTTTTGAACAGTCGTCCTCCAGTGCATATGCACTGCTCATGAGCACTAACAAGAGTGAAACTCGAGTCCAGTGCTTCCCCACCTTTTGTGTGGATTCACATGAATGATCGCGCCGGGACAGGAGGACGACTGTTCAAAACGAGTGATGTGAAACTGAAACATGCATGTCTGCTGTTGACTTGTCGGAAAGATCCACTCGTTCTCCTCTTGTATTCTGCAAACGTCCGGTCAGTACTTTGACAAACGCTCACTCCATAAAACGACGAAGTGTTGATTTGGACGTCTTGCTTGGAATGAGAAACGCTTTGGAACTAACCGGAATCCAGTTAGAATGTGAACTTACTTAAGTTAGGGGATCCGGAATTTTATTTCACACGCTGCCGTCAGAGAAGTAGTATCAGACACAAAGTGTTTTTTTCCTCCAGAAAAGTCCGCAAACTGATAGAAATAGTACAGTATAGTATTGAGCAACGCCAAATACTTTCTAGCATGAGCGTCATCTATAAAGTTTGGCATAATCTGGCAGAAAGAGACGTGTGTAAAAAGAGGCAGCTCCTTGGGCTTCTTTGGTGTGAAAGCAGGCACACGTAGGTCCAGTGGAACACTTCCACGAGACCACCAAATGAATTCAGTGACCATTGAAATCCAGTGTAAAGTCAGGCGAGTAGCATCGTCCACACATCGATGAATTACAGAATGCGAAACTTTGACTTTGTCGTAGCAGGCAGACATCCCACATTCTTTCATTCCTTTTGCCTCAGTGTTATCCGTACGGATCAGATAGTTCATATCTTGTGCAGAATTATTTCGACCATAAATTTTCTCCAGACGCATCATGGTACGCAGTTCAGTGTACTACAATTCGACACTGTATTAAGAGGCGGCATGGCTTCCATGAATGTTTGATGTTCGGATCAGGGACATTTCATAGCAGTGCTCGTCGCGTTCGAGTACACGATACAGCTGTGCTTTACCGTCAGCTTTACCCTACTTGTCCGTCCGACCAAATTCATCAATACCATCTTCTTCAACGAAAGTGTTGATCATTATTGGTAAATTCTCCCGCAAAAATTTGTCTCTGCTGTCGATTTTGCCCGGGATTATCCAGTTCTGACGATGTTACCAAATATAGGTATCTCCGCAAACGGACCAACAGCGCTCAGCACACTCATTTACTATTTTTGACCAATTTTCGCAATCACCTCATCGCTGGAACCATTACAGTCTGCCACAACTTGCACTTGAGAGGGAAACTGATGTTTGTGTCCGTTCCAACATACTTTCTCACTGTTTGAAAATTTAAAAAAGTGTGGTTAACTTAGAAACAGCAACTGTAAGCAAACATATGTGGCCTAGAGACCTCCTAGTAATCCGTAACCTGATTTAATCACTAAAATTTAGAAAAAAACCTGGCAAACGAAAGGTTGGGAATGTAATTGAGTTTCAAACCACTAGTAGAAACATAAAACAGTCGTTCAGCAATAACTGAGTCACAACGTCCTGCTGGGCCATCTCGCCTTATTATGTCACATCAGTCGACTAAGCGTCAGTTTGTTCGTTAGCCTTTAAAGTGTCTCACAATAGTCAGTAACAGCAGCTTTCAACCTGACTGGCAATCGGTAGTTTTTACTGTTATCGGTGGTTATGGACATTTTGTTCATATTTGCCGTCAACAGTATGATAAAGGTTTTTTGCTGATTAGATAATCACATGGTGTGCATCTGGTTTCTTAGTCTCCATTCGCCTACCAGACCTCCAACACAAAAGGTGCACACACACCGGCACGAACACGCACATGAGCACGCACGCACGCACCACACATGGTCTTGTCGACTATCCGGGTCTCCGTTTGCCGCCGACGAACGACATCCGCAATCCGCGCACTGTTCTCTTTTGTCGGAGGTGGAAAAGATCTGGCCTATCGCTCTCGGTTGAACCAAACGTAACTAGGTTTCCGCCAACCTTATGTTCTACTTGAAACCAAACTGCATGAAATTAGCGAATATACACTCATTTGCAAATTAATTTGGTTTTTCGTGAGACCCACCTGGAACCCAGCTGAATCTCTCGTTTGTGATGTTTCCAGGCAACTGAATGTGCTGTACCAGGCCGCCTCATGTTTCAGTCGCTACGAGATTCCGAGATATCGGATACATGTATATTTGTAATGCACACTGCTCATAGGGATGCTGAAATTTCGCCGGAAGCCCACGATCGGGGCCCATCAGACAGGTGTAGTTCAGGGGTATTCGTTAACCTTATGTTCTGCTTGAACCTGAATTCATCTGATTAGAAAGATCATAAAAGAGGTTCATCTGGGTCCTCGGTGAGTCTCACGAAAAACCAAATTAGTTTGCAAATGAATGTATTTTGCTAAAGGTAACTAAACCCACCAAGCCCTCACCTAATCTGCACCAAACTGGGGGTGTTGATGCCCTCGTCCAGTTCATTCCCGTTTGTTTTGATTGGCCAAAAGAGAGTTGGTCCACTGTACCCGGCAATTCATTTTGATTGACATGTGATTCACCAGTTGACGACGGGCCATTGGACAGTACAGGAGGAGACGATGAACATCTCCAAATCTGACTAGTGAACTCATCGGTGCAAAAGGATCAGAAGTAATATCAGGAACAGCGAGTCTGAGAAATTAAGTACCTAGTCATGATAGGTCATGACCTCGACTCCCCGAAACATCGGCTATTGTCAAAATACGGCATTCAATACTGTATCTGAAAAAGGGTTTCAGCTTATGCAACCCGGCTGTCTAAAATTCGTTCACTTTGGGCGACTTACTTTCATTAGGAAGTTGCAATAGCCTCAGAAGACGCATCAACTGGATTAGCTCGCTCTTCCACAGGAATATGAAAAACAGATGCTCGACAGCGGGAGAAAGGGCACTCCATGAAAACGTTCAGTTGGGGATATATGATATGCCCAAATCATCTCAACGGTCATCAGCTTATGAGTGGTTTGTAGGCATGAGTACTTGAATTTCAGGCGTGATATTGTAGTGAGTTGTTAATGTTAGCCCCTGAGATCGGGTCAGCTGTGTAAAGTCGAAAAATGATGTCGGTTTTTGTCGGAATCTGACTGGTCAATGGAAACTAGGAAAAGACTTTTTATCTTGTGTACAGCTCAACAAGATATGGACCGAGAGCTAATTAGAAACTTCAAGGAAAAAGTGAAGCCAGGCTGCCCGAGCGCGAACACACAAGTTTCTTAACTGGGCTATAGATGTGTACGACGAATGCAGTCGTGTAGATTCATGGATTTAAAGGACAGCTGAACGGTTGTATTTGGCGCTCAGTATTCGCACAATGGAATCGAATTTTTGAAAACTACGACGTGTCCCCGATGAACTAAAACAAGAAGACAAGTAAATAAAGAGTACCAGCCCAAACTTTTGCCCCCCCCCCCATCTGGGCATCCAGGGGTCCCAGTGATGTTAGGAAAGTATTTCACCGTAATTTTCCACCAGAGTATGATGGCTTGGGTGAACAATGCAATTTGGTGAGCTGAGAAAACCTGAACGTAGATTGGGGTGGTTTTGGTTTGAGAACATACGCAACAGAATACAACATTCTGGTGCGAAAAAGTTTCGTTCAGCTCGCAAAGGTTCTGCAGCTAAGAGCATTGTGCGGCCAAGGAGCCCCGTTGTCTTCCAATATTTTTCGATTTACCAGAGCTACTGCATAAAATTCACTCGGAGGATACGCAACTTCGACCGGAGATTGCTTGAAACGAAGTTTTGCAATATTGTGAATATTAAAAACCTGATGAACTCTGGGATTTTGAGACAGACAAAACTGTATCGTTTGAAGAGTGGTGCCTTATTGACAGGACTGACTACAAACAGCCACAACAGTGGTGATCACCGGCTTTAGGTTTGCATACTTTACTAGATTTCATTTATGAAAAACAGATTTGATTCCCTTCTACTAGGCGTTCATGCATAACTGTTCGCAACGGGCTAGTTTACCACACCTGTCTGTCTGCTTCAGAATCATCGCAATCCACCCCGATTCACTGGCCAATAATCTATAGGCATGCCCACGCCGTCTCTTCGGGGCTGGCTGCCCAAGCAGCCAATATGATTGGAAGACTGTCACAAGGGTTAGTATAACCTAGTACAAGCTCGCGCTCGGCCCCATAGAAAACGAAGTGTTACTAAACCAAGCTTCAGCTTTCGTACAAACTCATATTCACAGGATCGTTCGAGGCATGATTTACTTTGGATTCCTCTTGATCACTGTGGGTGTGGCTCTCACAAACGAATTGTCTATTCGTGATCAGATTGTGAATAGTCTTTTTGAAAAGTACGATGTCAAGGTCCGCCCAAGCGAGTATACACAAAACGAGACTGTGGTCACTGTGTACATTTCCATATCGGCCATCACTTCTGTGGACGTGATGAATATGCAATACACTGTGGACATGCTGCTACGTCAAGAATGGCGTGACCCACGTCTTGCATGGGACCACAACCCACGCTATTCTAACTACACAAAGAATATAGTTTCTCCGACATTCAAAACGAAAATATGGATTCCTGACCTATTTTTCCGCAACGGAAAAGAGGGGAGATTGCATAAAATCACTTGTGAAAACCTTCTCATCCGCATACAACCAAACGGGGACGTGTTGTATAGTCAAAAGATTACAATGCGTTTGGCCTGTCAGATGCACTTGCGAACCTTTCCGATGGACACGCAAGAATGTGACATGGATATTGGGAGTTATGGTTATACATTAGAGCAACTTCGTTTCGTCTGGCGCAACGAGACTCCCGTAACATTGCCCCGTGATTTGCAGATATCTGAGTTCGACCCCCCGGAAGAAATGATTCCGCGTGACTGCTCCAGTCTGTACAAAACGACCACTGGACAATATACATGTTTAAATGTCACGTTCCTTCTTTCGCGTCAGATTGGCTACTGGTTAGCCAGTACATATATTCCAAACACCTTAATCATGGTGGTTTCTTGGCTAAACTTCTGGGTCAGCCCGGAAGCTGTTCCGGCGCGAGTCAATCTCAGTTTACTAACACTTCTTGGGGTGATTACTCAGACCACAAGCTACGCAAGCACTCTACCGCGAGTGTCATACATCAAAGCTATTGACGTTTGGACTATTGCTTGTATAGCTTTCAATTCTGGAGTTCTACTAGAATTCGCTTTCGCCTCACACTTGTCGAAACAACGCAAGATTTCCGAATGGCAGGCGGAAGTGCGCAAAATGGTTCGTCGAGAATTGGCAAGCTGGTGCAACACTTGTCAGCAGTCGTACGATCAGAATGAACCATCGTCAATCTGCCACATCGTTTCCGAGCCTGGTAAACCAGCATCGTTCATTGTTCCGAATAGTCGACTATCCGAATCATCGTCAAAAATGCTTGTGAGGATGACCAGTTCCGGATTGTCGTCAGCATCGTCCATGAAAGAATACAATAGCAACAGTTTGTTTTACAAATCACGTAGAGCAGGCAAACAACCGGAACAACGATGGATGGAACGGGAGCACTTTCCTAGTCGAACCGCTGCGATCGGATTCGAATCCAGCACTCCGGCAAAGGATGCTCTACTCCCAGTCAGCGAGATTCTAGAGCCTGCTGGACCGAAAAGAGGGGAAATTAATGAGATAGACATGTACAGTAGGTTTATTTTCCCTGCTGGGTTTATCATTTACAATTGCATCTACTGGGTATATTACTTGGTTCTGATGAAGCATAAGTAGATCTTCAAGTAACAGTTACACTTGGTACACTTGAACGCTATGTTGGAATTAGCACAAGTAAATGACATGAGTGTCCAATACGTCCCCTGTTTATTTTCTTCGATACACAAACCAGATTTCTCATGAGGTCTTGAGTGACTCGAAATGCTTGTGCTTTCGCCTTGGTTCGTAGCCCTTCCGCACCACACCACACTTCTACACAATGACGCGAATCTGGTTACTTACTTATTATCGCAGTGATGTCATTCCAAGATATGTAATATGTATCACAGTTCTGTTCGTTGTTACTGAAAAATATACACTCAGCTCACTTCAGAGAGGGATTCTTATCCTGAAGTCCACAAACTCTTGGGGGTTACGTAGAGGATTGTCTGGCCCAGAATTATGAGTGTGCGACCGCATTTTGAAACAAGGGATGAGCATGTAACGCCTTATCCATCCGGTATATCAACTGCTGATGTACGTTAATGCAGTGACCTTATAGTTTTCGCCAGACTTCTGCAGACTGAAGCCTGATGAGTTTTGGAACATCAAGATCCTTAATGTGTTGAGTAGGTCATTCATAAAGAACAACACCTGGTAAGACTGAAAACTCTTCATCGACGGAGGCATCTTATCCCCAAGAAACACATCAAAACCTACTACCATGGTCAGTGAGAAAGCTCGTCGAGCCAACACCATCCTCGGCTTCCTACGTGCCCATTCAACGGCGTCGACGACACTTCTCAAAACCCTAAAAACGACCTTCAGAACCACACTTCTTCTTCACAGTCTGCCAATATTTAGGAGTCGTTTCATGAGAAGTCTACCGTTCTTAGAGAAAAACAAGCTGACTTTCGAGAAAGATCCAATAATTGGGACTCATTTATAGTTTGGACCGAATGACATTCTGTTGATTGATGGCTCTCTGGCATGTAATGCAGATTCCACCGAAGACTATGAGTTTTCTGAAAATGTGGCAAATTGATAAGGGCCAGACACATATGAAAACTCTGTGATCCGATCGGAAGTGCTCTGCAACAAGAAGGCAATTAGTGAGACCTTCCCGAAGTTCTGTAGACAAGAAATAACTAGTTTTTGAGTTAATACAGGCGGGGGCGTCAGTCTATACGTATTCTCCAGGTGACACTGGTTTCTTCAATGGTGCAGAACCTAGCATACATGACCTTGATGGATTGGGATCAGGAGAAAGTGTCACAAAAGAAGTCATTTTAATAGTTCGGAAGACCCATAATCTTCTCAGTTACAGCAATACGATCGTTTTGCAAGGTTGGCCCGATTTCACTTGTCAGGTATTAGATTCTAAACCCGTGTTCGTCAGAATGGACTCGGCTGCATATCTAAGTGCAATTCGCATGCCTTGCACTTTCCTGTCCAAGGTAGGTAGAGCCGACTTACTTCCAACTGAGACCTTCAGAAATGACAATCGTCTTATTTATACAAGCTAGTAGTTACATCCGTATTTCGCATCTTCCGAAAAAGGATAATGTGGCAGACCTTGTAGATCTGTCCGCATAGTGGGCTGAGAGGTCATTACTGATGGCTGAAGCAGTCGGTTGAAATGCCACGGAAAAGAGTACCCTCGTCTGCTTAGATGAACAACTCCATGAAAGTGGTCCAGAGCTTCCGGCGGATATCAAAACGATCACTGAGCTAAACAGAATTTATTCTAGCGTATCTTTTGCGCATTGACCCCAGAATTTATGCACTAAAGATATGCAGGTTCGGGTGGAACTGCCAGGTTTGCACACCTTCGCCACTCAACCGAATCCAATTTTATCTGTTGTTTGATCGCGGGCCGTTATTGGATTGGACTGGATTATTGGGGTGTCGCTAACTTTTGGTTACAATTAGCAAAAAAACAAACACTGAAAGGATTTTTCAAGGAACTTACTGTTGTTCTGTCCAGCTAATCGCGCCCGGAAGTTGTGTGAAAGCCATTGTTGTACAAGCGAAAGTATCTAGCGTTAAAGTGGGAGGTTGGACAACTAAGTACAACATAGAGGAACTGATGAACGCCTACCATAGGCTTTAAGTGTTTTGGATTTTGTGCGTGAAACTATGTGAAATTGTTGTTAGATTAGATATTTGATGCCCAAGATTTTGGTTAACAGTTCCAATCATAGCGGTTTAGCAATTTGACCAATACGGTTCATACAGACTATGAAGAAACCGTTTTCACTTTTACAAACCCAGAACGATTCATTGTCAGAAGCAGTAACACAAAGTTGATGCATCTGTATGTATGAATTTATCGACCACACCACGTATGCACCGACACGCAGTGCCGAACGGACTTCAACACAGCTGGGTAGGATAATCGTCGATTCCCCGACTCAGTAAAAGAAACTTTTGCTGAACAACACATGTCCCAATAGAAATCTTTTTCTGTCGAATAGGTTACGCAGTTCGTCTTAAGGGTTACCTACAATCACAATCTAACCATAAAGGAAACTACTCACAAGATTGCTGAAAACTCTTTGACAGCCCACGAAATCTCGAATATCGTGCCAACTGAAACATGAGGCGACCTGTGTGCAGCAAATTCAGTTGTAGAATATCATAAACGAGTAATTCAGTTGAGTCTCTCGTGGAAACCAAATTGATTTGCAAATGAGTGGATTTCTCGAACACAATGTAACTAGTTCGTAAGATGCTTGGGCAATCTATTTTCGAACCCGGGGAGTTTGATGGGTTGTCCATTTTGCTAATGTTACTCATATTTAGTGGTCATACGTCAAAATGTCATCGATGTGCTTTCTTTATGTGATATCTATCGGACTTGGTTGAGCCAACACATTTGTGTTAAAAACGACGGCTAAACGAAGTTCACAGTAGCTGCTCAATCTTGCTTTGACGTCACGGCCAGTACGGTTTCAGTCCAATGAATGCCTCTTTGGGAAGCGGTTTAATAGACTGACTTCGGTAATTCATTTCTGACTAATGTCACAAGACTTTTCTGGAAACGACCACAGGAACACAAGGCAGGTAAGCTAAAATTCACTTATGATCGTGAGGTCGAATCTTCCAAAGCTTGTCCTGTAGGTGGGTTTTTAGACTGACATTCAAATCAGGAATAATTTGTTTACCAAAAACATTTGTTCATCCCACGAATGAAGATGACTGACAGAAATGAGAGAACGAGATTGAAGACTGAGGACATGAGGACTAACTACCTAACTTGGTTGGGGCGTGCGCGTACGATGAATGATTCAGAGAGGAGGGGGGCAATAATCATGAGTGGTTCATCAAAAGCAGTCAGGAATGAAGGGACTTCTACAGTTTAGCAATAAAAAGTGAATAGTTTTCTGTGACTGAATTTGTCTTCTATTAGAACTTCAGAAAAGCATCCTGAATCCGAGATTTGGGGAACCAGGAACTCGTACGATAAAGGCGGAAAACGGTCACTTGGTGATCGGTCGGTGGGGCTGGAAGAATGAAAAAACTTGTGTCGGGTTGAGCTTCACGTTCGGTCAACTTACAAAACACTAAAGAATACGTCGTTCAACTTTGATCTTTCAAGAAGAACAACGCAAGATAGTTAACCTGGAAAAAGCAAAGCACGGATTTCTCCCAATGACAACTCAAATCGTTCTTTCAGGAAAATTAAAAGAATGACAAAACTATCAAACAAAAGGACGGATGCCTTTGCCACACGGATAGTCGTGCCACACCTGCCTATCACCCAGTAACCAAGATAGCTCGAACAAATAGCCACTTCTTTTTGTTTACACAATTCCGGAGGCTAATTGCCTAGGCAACTGGGAGTACATGCACAATGGGTAACGTGAATTCGAATCATCAGATAAACCGAATTCAACATGGACTACTGATTTATTCACTTTTGTAGCCACACTTTGAATCTTTGCGTTTACCTTGGCAGAATTTACCATTCACTTTTGCCCTGAAAGGGTGAGTGACCAGTCAGGTAGCTGTACATTCATTTGCACTCGACAGTACGGCGCACTCCCATCAAGCGACTTCGAAAGCATCAAGCAGTTTCGATCAGAAGCGACTGTAATGGAGAGGGAGAAAATACTGCAAAGGCCATTGACAATGATTAACACGTACAACAGGAGACCAGTTGCCATTCGTGCATAGCATTCATCTCGTTATACACAATAGCTTGAAAAAACCCGCCTCAGGCGCCAGCTTATTCCTCAAGTTTTGGTATCCCAAAGGACTCAAAGTCTCTGACAGACCAAGGATGTTCTTCATCCTCGGTTTCAGAACGTGGTTCGTTGAAAATGGATACCGTACACGAGACCCGAATGTGAAGTGCTAGACAAATTGAGTCACATGGCTCCCAGGAATGAAGCACCAGTTCCTGCCGCAGCAATCTGCTAGGAATGTAAAACAGGTTGGATGGATTTCACCAGCAATTGTCTCATACGAGTAGTACACTGAGATAGGCCCGGGTGGCCAAGTCATTAAAATCCTGAACGGCCATTTCAACGGTTTGAGTGTGAACCCCACCCATGGGGCCGACGAACTGGATAGCAGCACCCATCCATGTAAGCTGTATATAAGTTCCGGAAATAGAGACGTTGAAACAAATTAGCGAAATTAATTCACTTTCAAATCAGCTTGTCTTTAACGAGGGACTCAAGTGAACCCAAGCCGATTTTCTTTCAACTCAATGCGTGGCACAAAATTCACCTCACATCTCACTAGGTACGATATTTGAGATATCGCAATGCATTATCGCGACGGAACATGCTACTCATATGAGTGCTCAAAACGATTCAACGACGTACACTTTGCTACGGAAGTAGAACGAATATAAAGCTGACAGAAACTCATAGACTGAGCCTGTCTGATGAGTCTCAAGAAGGGCGAGACCGGTCATGGGCTATCTAAGAGTTTTCAGCCACCTCAGGTTTAGTGTGTTCCGTCAAGGAGACACGTTTAACTGTGCTTTCGGATAAGCCAATGTTCAAGTCCTTAGACAGTATGCGCGAACTCGGGCAACCGGCCAGAATAGTTGAACAGAATAAAGGGATACACTTAAGCGACTATCTCGAAAATTTTAGCCCGGATAAGAGTAGTGAGTGATAGGTTGTCTAACCAAGAGATCTAGAGTTCAGCGCCCTACTGGTTCTACGGAATAAAAGAATCTTCGAAGGGGATGGTACGTGCTCCGGATACTCATACAAGGGTCCATTATGTTACCTCGATGTCTTGGTATCTCATCTCCCTCGTCCTGGGACATATGCTCTCAAGCTTAGACTACTTTAGTCTTTCCTTGCAAGTAGTCCTTGTTCGGGATGACTACTTTACTTTTTCTATTTTTCGACTCAGTTTTATTGTTAGAGAGAAAGTTCACCAGTTCCTTCATAAATGAATCTGTGTGTTAGACAAAGTGGCTCTTCAGTGGTCTAAAGTTCCGGAGTTCGCAGTTACTGGGAAAAGGATAAGCGAAGGCAATGCGAGTGACACTTTGACAAAATGTCCAAACTTAGGTACATGAATTACTATCAACTAAAAATCGGCAATTCCTATTGAGATATATCTTTTTCTTATTATTAGTTTTTCGATTTGGATCTTCATTTCTGGTCGTGTCAAACAGTACTACGTCACTTGACTGCTCCATTTCACAACTCCATAAGTTTTCTAGGGTTACTCCCGCTTCAGTGGAGGTTTTCCTTCTTGCTGCCAAAGACTAGATCCTAGTACACCCGATCCCTAGAACATCGGTGGTATTCAGCTGCCCGGTTATTGTTTTACCATACAATTATCAAACTTCACTTCTGACTTTTACTATAAACGTCTTCGATGAAGTAAAAGGCAATATGAGTAAAGCGTCGGCAATGCAATAATCAAAGCAGCGTGATGACTGGTCAATAAATGAGCCCATTCGAAGAGTTGGATGGGGTTGATTTTCGGGAACAACTTAGCTGAAAATCTTTCTTGGCAGGGAAAGGTTGCCATTTATTGAAAGACTACCCAAAAGTACCGACCAAATGTAGCATCCCTAGTGAGGATGTCCGTTCTACGTAGACGGTCAGAACAAATTCTTCCATCTTGGAAACGACTCTTGGAGAAGGTTGTCGTTCCAGAGTGTGATAAGTGTACGCTTATATCCTTGGGTCTACAAGGACGGCAGAATCACACTACCGACTGAGGGTGACGACTACTCCGTCAGATCATTCATTTTTTGTAGGCGTATGCCTAAACGGATGGGGAACCGTTATACGCTCTGTTCGTCGGCAGATCGTTTTCTAACAGCTGGGCTATCAACATTATTACGTCCGTTCATTTTGGTATGGTGGCCTGAGCATTTACTTGTAGAACCACCTCTGCCTTATTCGAATTTGGTATGGCGGTGAAGCAAAGTTGCGTTCTGGCTCCAACTTTGTTCGTCCCTTGTTTGACTATCGTCTCCACAATAGCATTTCATGGCTTAAACTTGGCCTTACGAGCCAATGATCTATATAATATTTTCTGCAGATGACTGAGTTGGAACCGTACACTCCAAAGTGGAATCGCACGAAATAACCATAGTATCTGTCTTGGTCGAAGTATAAATTCTTCTAGAACACGTGTCTTCCACCAACTCACCCGGAGTTTGCAACAGCAAACACCCTGCTGATTCGCCAGCACCATATACGCAGGCTTGACAATCGATGGTGAACTGCAGCACTGCCGAAGTAAGTCCTGTTTTCGGTAGATTGTATAGATGTCATGGGGACGACCACAACCTGCGCCTGGACACCAGGGCTCTGGTGTCCCCAGTGGTTGTACTGTCTTCCCTGTCATATGGCATCACGAGGCAAACCGATATACTCCGGAGACAACTTAAAATTCTTGGCGAATTTCACTTACCACGCCTGCACAACATACTTTAAACATACTTCAGTTGTCAGACCGAATCCCGAGCACTGTAGTTCTCAAGATCCAAGAGCAATGGAATCGAATGTGCCTTGGAGCACAGCTGGCTATCCTGAATAAGCCATGTAAACTGAATGACCGACACTTGGGGAGTGGAGTTTGAGCTAGGGAATGGCTGAACTTCCGTTATTGTGATGGCCTTCAGGCAAGCCTGAAAAACGTTAATCTTAGGTTCAGATCTTGACACCCGACACAACGACCTGGCAACTACCTGAAGAGCCTTATGAAACAGTACACTGGGGATACTTGAAGGCAAGCACGTCATTCGAAAAGATCGTATGATTCGGAGTATAGATCTGGGCAACTTTCATCCCCACAGGCCTCCAACAAGCCAATTATAAACCACGACTGATGGGCCAGTGAATCATCTAGACAAGATTATCCGACTTCCAATCAATGTTTACCAAAAGAAGTCTGACTTTCAACCAACACCTGCCCAAACCTGTCGCCATATTGCCTTGAGAGAGCATCAGTATCCATCCGACAGTTGTTTTTCCACCTGGTTGTACATATCACCTAAATTTTGAGGCAATATCCACCCCCAAGACAGCGCTGTTGTTGTAATTTACCTGCGGGAAGTGCATTATTCAGCTGAAACCTGGGAAATTTACGGATACGGCAAGCATTTTAGTATAACTAGACCAGTAATGATGCTTAAGTTTGTCAACATGCTTGTACCAGCTGGTAGTCTTCAAAGGTCGCCTTCCTGCTTGCACTCGGTTTTTTCCTCAAGTTTACATCGGCATCAGTGACCTGCAGGTGGCACCATTCTGGGCGCCGCGCAAGCCGCTTGTGGTTAACCCATTGTAAACAGGCATTCATTGAATCAACAACTATCGACCGGGATACCGTTTTGGTTCCAATCAACTCTAACTGTCCAATTAACGAACTGTTCTGGAAGAAGTAAATAGTTGTAACACTTATGTATTTACACGGCTTGAGAGGACGCGTACTTCACAGATAAACTGTCGGCCACAAAAAGCTACACTCATCGGTAGTCAACACAGTCAGGAGAATTCAGTTGGAGACGAGTGTTTGGAAGCTGGCGCACACCGCATTCTGTCCAGTTCCATATTTATGGCTTAAAAATTATTGGGAATTTCGTGCGGGTCACCTACTTATGAGTAGTCACATCACTTGGCAATTAAGAAAAACGAAAGCATACGCGAATGAAGTGTGCGTTGTGGTGCTGCAAATCATCTTTGCCTGGTATCATGAGGACAGATCTATAGTTTGCGCATGACGCACGAAAATGCGGGAGATTCGGATGCCAGTAGGCCTGAATAAAAAAAATGAAATGGTTGAAAGTGCACTCAGTGTCACAGAAAACAATCACGTTTGGAAATGTCAGATAGAAATCACACTAAGATTTGCCACCACACGTAGATGGCAAAAACTGAGCGCAATAAAGATAAGAGTTATATTTAATCTAGAAAATAATCAATTCGATAGTGCCTTGTGTGAAACTTTGACCTAATCAAGGGAAGAATTAAAAATAAGTCCGCTTATAAAACTAACATCTGTATTGGGGATCAAAGGCCATAATGAAACAGGGCCCGAGTAGCCCGGTGGTTGAAACCGCGGACTTCCGTTTTGCTGATCCGGTTTCGAATACTTGAACGAGTTCGTTATGATTGACGACCAATCCATGTCCGAAAAAATGGGTACACATGTTTGATCACCAAACAACGTGGGGAATAATTTAGCATTTTAGGAAAATGGAAGTATCATCCCAAAGCAGTCGGTTTTACAATCATGTCCACTAGTGTAACTGCTGATAAAGCTTCGACCTTTCTGGCATCAGTAAATGCTACAGTCATAAAAAGATCAGTTTTTTTGGAGTCAGACTAACGTACTCTAAAGTGATATGCACCAAAGGTTCGTGTGCCACGATTTCGAAATCGGCAACTCGACCGAGTACATAACAGTTAGCAGTGAAAACTGTGCAATCGGGAGAGGGCAAGTCGGCTATTTTTTTAGTCAAATAAACTAACAAAACGAGTAAACAGTCTCAGTGATTGTTGGTGTCACCTGAAGATAAAAAAGCCATGCAAAATTGGATGTTTCTTCGCTGATACAGGCAATCTCAATGCGGAAAGGTCAAACAAAAACCACTTCAGGTTATCGGTGGCCTAATTAAATAAACCTATTTCCGTATAACTAAGCAACGATGCCAGGTACTCTGAACCGGATGGAACTGGATCAATAAACGCTTCTCTGCTAGATACATAACAGAAAACAGAGGTGTTCGGCAGGTTGACGTAAATTTCGCCTCTATGCTGCGGTGCGAATCTGGGTTAATCGAAGAAGCTCTTGGATCTTGAAATTCGACGCAAACTTCGCCAATACACCGTTGTTTACTTCCCGGATAGTCACAGTATTTTTTTGAATAAAGACTGGAAAAATTATTGTCTTGGCCTTGCGCCAGCAGGTAAACCTAAGAAGAAACAATAAACTAGTGGAACGAACGAAGTTTCGGTTTTCGCAAACCGGGTGGCAGTTGAGTGGATGAGTCTGATGAACCTTGGCCCTGGTAGGTTCGAATATTTGCGACAACTTTGACAACATAGTTTCGGATCGCACTGACTTATTACGACTGTTTCAGCTGCCGTTGAGCCAATTTTGTAGATCACTGTCAGTAGAAGTGATGTAAACGACTTCAAGCTTTCCGAGAATCGCACTCATTTGCAAATCAATTAGGTTTTCACAAGAGACTCAATTGAATCTCTCGTTTATGATATTCTACTAACTGAATGTGCTGCACACAGGCCGCCTCATGATTCAGTTGGCACGATATTCGAGATATCGCAGTATATTTTCATAAAGGAAACTACTCACAAGGTTGCTGGAAACTCTTCGACAGCCCACGACCGGTTTCGCCCTTCTTGGGGCTCATCAGGTAGACGCAGTCCCCGAGTTTTCGTCAACCTTATGTTCTACTTGAACCCAAATTGGACCCGAATCGCAAATCAATTTGGTTTTCACGAGAGACCTCAAACTTTGTTCAACTTGACCATGCGGCCAAATTCAGCCAAATATAAAGCGATGAAACTTCGGATTGTTCTAACTGGTCAGATTCTATTTCGACATGGAAGATACTCACGTTTACTCTGTCCTAGTTGCCCAGCCGTTCCGGTTGCGAAAACCTGCACAACGAATCATCCTTTGTTTGGGGATCGACAATTTGTTTGTAGGTTGAAATCGAGCGGAAGTTTTGCGGCGAATCGAGATCGTAAGGTGAAGTGCGATGTAAAGTTTGGGGAATTTGGCGACCGACTGTCTTTTAGATCACTTTCGTGAGAATGACAAACAAAATGAGTTTTCTTACCTAGATCCATCACTGATGATTTGGTGGGATGATGAATGACACTCCTGCGTGTGGATGCATCTGGATAGGTTTCAGTCATTCGCAGGTTACCAGTATGCTTCAGTCTAGCATTTGATGTTTCAACAGAGATTACCCGCTTGTCCGGTTCTTCAAGGTGTGTATCAGGGTCCTTTTCCACCTCACAACAAAAAACCTTGAATTCGTGTTTTATCTTGTTTATGGGGCATCTTGTATAGACAAAGCTCTTCAGAAATTCGCTTGTAGGTTGCTGATCTCGACCGAATTCCGAGAAAATGAAGAACATTGGCTGTAGCTGTTTTGAAATGAAGTGAATGGTAGAATGAGTCTGATTGAAATTTCCAGAAACAGTTGACATAAACGTGGAAATTCCTACCTACTTAGGGACAACAATATTGTTTGATTAAACTCTATAATTTCAAGTTTGCCGATAGAAATATCAATTAATAAGGGAATGAGTAAACAGAAGCTAACCACTCTATCGATTTGATGTCTAAATGTTGACTTAACTTGGAAGTGTACGTTAAAAGAAACTGACGGGTTCACCGTTGCGTGGAGCAGACATAGTTGGGTTGTTGGGACATACTTTCTAATATTATTAGTAGTAGTACTAGCCTTTTGTAACAATATTTCTAAACATCCACGCATGTGATGGTTTTGATAAACTATTGAGAACCTACGATCAATGAAGTAAGGAATTAAAACAAATTCCACCGGATCGGAATGGCTGCTCCACTTGTCTATAGTTCCGCTATAATGCGGGTTTTTTTGTTACTCATCAACTTTAATGATTTACTTGACAAACGGAGCAAGGATTAGCCACAGAGTAACAGATAAAATCTCGGCGCAAGGGGATGAGTTACTGCCTAAAATCACGCGACCGTTCAAACTATGCTAACCGCAGCTCAAAAATTTGTTATCGCTTGTTTATGTCCAGAAAAGGCTGAGTTTTGCTTTCAGTAATGGTTATTAAATCAAGAACTGATGGGAGTTCGGTCACCGTCCGAATTTCATTTTATACTGATCGGTGTGCACATTCATTTGGCAGTGTTTTTGGACTTCTCTAGTGTTGTTTGTTCTTCTGAATGCGCTGAAACTGTCAAAGTTGTCAGCTAGATAAAACAATGCACACAGAGAAGTGGTTAACCAAAACTCGGGTCTGTTTGAGTCGACCTGAATAAGCCGCAAGGTCGTAACTACTTGTCCCGGATTGACATCTGATTCCGGATTTGATCACTCGTGCGAATTTTTACGAGTAGAGGTAGTCAGTCAGAAACCAGTCAGAACCAGTCAGAGACTGGTTCCGTGCATGATTCGTTTGACAGACAATTGGGTTTAGGAGTTGACAAAACAGGTTCGTGGACCTGAGGAGGTTTAGGGTTGAATATCTTGGAATTAAAGAACACTGAACATGAGAAATACACTCATTTGCTAATCCATTTGGTTTTCACGAGAGACTCAACTCAATCTTTCGTTTGTGATATTCTACAACTGAATGTGCTGCACACAGGCCGTCTCATGTTTCAGTTGGCACGATATTCGAGATATCGCAGTACATTTTCATAAAGGAAACTATTCATAAGTTTGCTGAAAACTCTTCGACAGCCCACGGAGAATATCATAAACGATAGATTCAGTTGAGTCTCTCGTGAAAACCAAGTTGATGTGCAAATGACTGTACGTCTCGAAAATAGTCCAATCTGGGTTCAACGTACGTCTCCAAAACAGCCCCAAGAAGGGCGGAACCGGTCGTGGGCTGTCGAAGAGTGTTCATCAACCTTATGAGTAGTTTACTTTACGAAAAAAACACTGAACACGTTTAAGCTTTTTGGTGATCAGCACACATCAGTCGGGTCCGCTCAAGATTGATGCAGCAGACACATTGAACATGCATCGCGTTGGAACACACCATCCAAACACATTCTTCAGTTTGGCCTTCAGTAAAGTGAGAAACAGTATAGCCACAGTTGGGGACCGAGCTAATGTGACTTGAAATAACGGTATAAACAAACTATCAGCTTATAGGCTCAGATCTTACATTTTTCTTGTAAAAATTCGAAGCTAGTTTAAAAAGTGATAATGAAAACGTTAAACCAGCATAACAAGTAATGCAATCATGATGATGATTGGCTTACGCCTGGTGTAACCTAGTGGGTTATCACAGAAGCAGCTATGTGTTCCTACTGTGATATTCACTCAGGATCGCTGGATAAGAGGATGGAGAAAGGGTATGAAATTCCCTTGGTGAAAACTTTGTTTTTATTTGGGTGCTTTGTACGCCATGCTACACCAAATGGTCCATCAGAAATCAGAAGCATCGGCTTGTTGCAAATTTGAACAGTTTCGGCCCCTTTACAACACGAACTAATCTGAGCTTTAAAATTGGCAATAAGAACCAAATTGCTCAACACAGGAACACATTTTTTAGGGGTAATGTTTATTAATAAGACCCAATAAAGTGTCATCTATACAACCAAGGTCAACGGTCACGTGCTGCGATGAGTAGAATGATGGCTGATGCCGTACTGATGGCGTACTGTTCCAAGCACGCTTCACCAAATCTATTAAATAGATATCCAAGGACCGCAGACAGAAATTTAGCTTGATTAACTGGATGTTCGAATTTTGTTAGCTTCCAGGAACCACACAATGGGCCTCAAGAGTCTTACAAAATTGAGTTCGGTGTATGCATTCCGCAGACATCCTGGCTTCACCTTGGACGACAAATGCTGTTTTAGTGTAGACATGTACTGCCACTAAGCATAAATAAGGAGAAAATTTGGCTATAAATCTCCTCTTTTTGATAGGAACGAGTCGGGCCATGACAAGTGGAGCGCTGTGGAATACTGTGGTGCGGAGGCCCATTTAACAAGTCTCGCGATTGCCTCCAGCTCTAATTGCTAACGTAGAACCTTCATCGGAACGCTCAACTCCTGGCCACAGTAATCAAGCGCTACCACACGATCAGTACGTGAAATTATTATGACCTCTTTGGCCTCGTATGTTAAAATACCAGCGTATCAATGTGAAACGTGTTCAATCATATCTACACGGTTTTCAGTGGAAATTTGGGCCTTGGAAGCATCCATCGCACTTGTCTTTATGGGGCATTCCAGCAGTTCGGTTTCACTCATGGTTTGATGTATCATTTCAGCACACTGCACACAAGTGGAGCAAATATAATTTCCTTCAGTCTTCCACCAAACTAGTGGCCTGAGTGCACAAACGTCGCAGGTCTGTCATCCTCTGATGGGATTAATCTAGGCATCAGTGCCAGTGTACCTTATCACAAACAGTGGGCGGTCTGTTGACGTCCTACACGAGCAATCCGATCGATAACTCCTCCACGCCCTCGTTGCAGCACTGATTCCTGCATTGCAGCCGATACTGCAAAAGCAATGTGCAATTTTTTTTGCTATCGCAAATAGCCACACATGAGTAAGTATCCTTCCTCAAACGTTTTCTTCGCTCCCGAGTTCTTTGTGCTGCGTGTGACACGCAATTTCTTCAAGGGACCAAATGTTCATTTGGGTATTGTCAGGGGCACAATTTTGTCGAATTCAACGAAGAATCACGGGCGTACAATAAGGAACGTTAAGTTGGCTGTTGTTTCAGTTGACCCTTTCCTCTTCTTCTGTTTCATTTGGGGCAGAGCTTTGGAAACACCTTTATACCCTTATATTTGTAATGCACTACTCATAAGGTTGCTGAAAACTCCTCGACAGCCCACGACCAGTTTCGCCCTTTTTGGGGCTCATCAGGTAGGCGCAGTCCCTGGATTTCCGTCAACCTTATGTTCTACTTGAAACCAAATGGCACCAAATTAG
>NW_008751782.1:1266488-1300650 GCF_000715545.1 Opisthorchis viverrini
CTGAATCTCTCGGTTTTGATGTTTCCAGGCAACTGAATGTGCTGCACCAGGCCGCCTCCTGTTTCAGTCGCTACGATATTCGAGATATCGCGATATATATATATATATATATAATGCACAACAAATGAGTGTATTTTGCTACCTTTATACCCTGTTCAGTCCTAGAGTGAGGGAGGTTGACTCTAAACTCCAAAACTTTCACTCAGTAAGGAATAGGGGATGGATCCACTTCATCCCATTACTTGCCACCTTCATGCGCTTGGTGCACCATACGCAACAGTTCAGTAAAGGATTCACCAAGCTGCCTTACATGTTTTGTGCTAGAAGCGAGTGAATAGCGCTGTTCTCCTTCAGCCCTCATAAGTGGCTTGTTTGACAGGGTCAGGGATACTAAACCAACTAGGCATTGGTTGCTCTACTTGTTTAACGCGACAGTCACTACAAGAAAGCAATTAGGCTAGCTTTGCAAGGGTGTCAGCTATTAGAACAGCATGAGTGGCGCTGGGTCAAGGTATTGGCTTCGCACTCCACCGAGCCCATCGGTTAGTTCGAAATTTCCCAATCGGTATTGACGTGCGGGATTCATACTGCGCTCAATCCCCTCCCGACTTAGTGCGACATCGAACTTGATGTTGCCCCACCTAACCAATTTGAGCTGGACCCATCGTTAAAACACCCCAGCCATGGCACCCACGCTGGCTCGTGAAAAACCCCACCTTTAGGAATCATTGACGGTATATGAGAAACGCAACACTAGAGTGTTTGGGATCTGTGACGTTCAGTTTGGCAACCGAAGAGCATACGACGCAATCACAACTGTGTGAGCACCAGTGAATACATTCAGACTGAACAGGACACGACTTCAAAGTACCTCACATATCGAATCGAGTGATCCGGTATTCAATGGCCCCTTCGGTAATGAGTATCCGGCACAGTACTCACGCACATCTTTTTTTCTTTCTGAGCAGATCATTTATTCCCCAAATATGTTGTTGTTGTGTTCACACCATGTTTTTAAGACGGGAAAATATACGTGTTCACCCTGAAGCTGCAAGTTACCCGAGAATATGCGTGATACTTAGCTAAGCCAAATCATACTATGAAGGACCCTCCACGACCTTCCACAAGATCTACTGTTGTAAGCTTGGGCGAGTAAACAAAGACCGGCTTTCAGCCATATAGTGTATTGACCAAAGTGGTATTCATCCGAGCCACAACTGGTACTAGAATACCAACCGCACATGAGTGTGACATTATGGACACGTCTTAGTCACTTGTCCTTCTGCTTGCGGGACAACTGTTTATTATGACTGATTGATTGAGTTTCTCGTTGTTCAACTATTCAGAGTGTTGTTCGCTTTATTTGCGATTCCCGTCAACTCAAATCCAGTGCGTCAGTTAGCGCGCTTCTCAACACAAATGCTAATCATATGGACACCCTCGCCTGTCAGCTTCGACTTAAAACCCCGCTATACCGGCTTTTCCATGCTATTCTGTTTTCGACAAACAAAGGTTACTTTACCAAAACGAGTTTTTTTATCCTCTAACTCCAACTGGAATTACTCTAAAGGTCACGTTCTATGTCACGCGACAGTTCATTGAGGCAAGACGGTGAAATGAGCTTGCTTCGAAAAGAGATTCGCAGTAAAGGTCGTTTGTGTGATAGTTAAATCTACTGGAGTGTTGTATCGTTAATTATGATAGCTCTCAACCATGGCGGAAACCCTCGATAAGTGGAGTTTCGTGCCCGAGTTGCGAACCTGAATCCGACAATTCTGTCTGAGATGTTGGATGACTGCTTCTATGTAGATGGTTCAAAGAGCTGTCTGTCCTGTTCAGACCAACGGCACAATTTTCGGTTGATTTTCGGACTGAATGATCATATTCACGTTCTGTCCATGAATGAGGATTCATTTCCTGTCAGAGTACCGACGACTCGTCTTTGAGTCTGATTAAATCCTCGGTGACTTGGAAACTTTAGAGTCCAAACACCAAGTTCGGGATTTGACCTGAAATTAATGGAAGGGGAATATTAAACCTTCCTTCTGTGTGGTGTCACTGGTAATAATCACTTTTGTCATACTCAATTCACCTCAAGCTTATCGCATTGTGCAATGGACGTAGAGTCAAGGGACCGCCGATCCGGTTTAAATTCAACAGGATGGTGAAACTGCAAGGTACGCCAGCAAATTTCGACTAAAACGTTCAAAGACCGGTACAATCCACCTCCAGTCACTAGCTTTTTGGCGGATCCTGATGACTTTTGTGGGTTCCTCCAACAGAAGTGATCATTTTCGTAGGAAAAACGAACGAATTTGTAAAACGTGATCCCAATCCATGACAAGTCAAACGAGCATCGTGACAAAATGTAGTTATTGAACTAAAAACGATACACTGCCGACGCCCGTTTTCCAGTGAGTGTTTCACCGATTTTCTGTTTGTACTAATTCTGTTCTTGCTGTTCAGTCGCTGCGCATTGACAAATGCCCAGGACCTGTTTCAGCGTCGTTTTAGTTGAACGGCCTGAAGACACTATTTCAAGAGACGATAAAGCTTTAAAGCACACCAGTGGCGCTCAAATGTTCCTTGCAAATTGATGTTCCAGATAGCAGGCCATGTACTTCATTTAGCAGTCGTATGTGTGTGACTAACCTGCGGAGGGAACGCATTGTGTCTGGTTTTTGCTCAAGGCCAGTCGCGTGCGCGCGTGTGTTTACGTGTGCTTAGACTGTCTGACAATCACACAGGACAAATCGTGTGTCCCAGTTTCACAGGTTGACCGTAGAACGATGCGCTGGGACTGAGCTTCAGGGACGACAGAGGCAGAAGCTAAGCCAAATATTGATCGACAGACTACCTTGCATGGCACCGATTGGTCCGAACAGAAATGCACGCAGGTTGCATTGATTGGGATATAACGCTGGTAGACACGGAGTCGCCTTACTTTGGCAAAATTACCGATTTTGTTTAACATGCTATTGCCAAGCTCAAAAATCTTGCACTATTATAGGATTCGGTGATAGCGCAGAGTCGATCTAACAGAGAAGAGGGGTCGCAATTCTGAATGTCACAGAAGTTGGAAAAAGTGTGAAGCCGATTGAGAAGTCATCGTTTCAGAAGGGTTTGGTAAACAGAAAAAAAACTACCGACTGTTCACCAAGCCCCTCTGAAACGGTCACAGAAGTCTGTTCAAAGTAATTCGAGTCTGCACAAAATACCTCACCCAATCCCAGTTGCTCGCACCGATAGTGATGAGGAGCTCCCGGAAAACCTGACGTTTTCATCGCAGTTCTTCATACGGTAGAAAGAATGTATTGGAATGAACCTAGGGGGATGTGAATTATCTGGAGACGAATCCAGTGAGACTGAATGATGGGTAATCCACAATGAGTGGTGCTTCGTAGCACCCAACGGCCAACAAAAGGCCATTTTTGTGGAGAATGTCTTGACGAGCAGTGAGTTTAGGTGCTACGAGGCACCACCCATTGTGGATTACCCATCATTCACAGTCTCACTGGATTCGCGCTCTCGTACTCGGTTGTACGGAATAAAGCTGTTGTGTTCTCTTCGGTGAGTCTTTTTCCGGCACTGGGCAGTGAAGCGGGGTCAGCAGTCAGATACAACAGATTGGCGAATCAGCGGATATAACATTATATTACCTTATATATGGCATAATTATTATGCTGTCATAATAACCACGTTTTTCGAGGTCGTACATTACTTTCTTCCCTACAAACAAGTAATACTGTGGGTGTGTTTTAGGCTAATTTGCTCTTCTATCCAAATTGGTTTGAATCGGACAGAGCCACATATACAAAATGGCACCATTGCGTGTGAAATCAAACGCTTAGCACAGTACTTTTTGGTTAGTAGAACTGTACCTTGTCTGTCAGAAGTAAATCAGTCATTCTCGTGAACAGAAATTGTCTCCTATTTGTATCTAAAAGGGAATAGGGAATGGGAGAAAATCTGTGCCGCCAAGTAGGCGATGGAGCTGTTATACTCTGTCGAAGCCCATAGTAACCAGACTTGGAACTGATGTGAATTCCACAAGATCATCTGATGAGGATAGATTGATTAGACAAGGTTATGACCATTCGAAAGAAAATCCCAATGGTATCTGACCCCAGGTAAACAGATCCACATTTGCGCTTCCAAACGGAGGAGTTATCCGTTGTATAGCTTCCTTTTAGCAACCAATATCTCGAGTATTTCTCTCAGAGTGATACTTCCCACGGTTTTTCAGCCAGTACCGTCACAGGTTTGCATTAACTTCTCGTCACTAATTGATTTCTTAGCCTTTTACATTTCGATATGACGCTGAAAATGCCGATTTTTGACCACCATCGAGTATGGTCAGACAGAAGGTAGTCGAGAGGTTGGTTGCAAGGTCAACTTATGATCACCGTATGAATTAATTCAGTATATTTTCTGAGGTAACATACACAGTGAAGTTCCTTACTGGTCGTAGCTGGGAATCAGAAATCACTCCCATGATCTCGTACTCCTGGTTACCTAGGTCACCGCTCTGTTGGGGTTGTATGTGAAGCGGATAATAGGTACCCACGGAAAACGTGTACTTATGGTGATGAGACAGTCAACTGGGTAGACAGGAAAGCCGTTAAACAGTTAAATCAAACTCTCAGCAAGCATTCCTACTTATATGATGTAATGGCTTTATAAACCATGAACAGAAACAGATTGTTGGTTATTCCACTGTGATTGTTAGAAGCCGTTTTCTTGTCTATAAACTAGTTCGGACCTTGATTAGTACAGAGAACGAAATCGCTTCGACTTCGCCTCACATGTACTTAGCTCCCAGCACAATTAATTACACTCCTTGTTATTGTGTAATGAATGAATAATTTACTCCAGTGATTAGCTGACGTTTCGGGAAGTGCATAAGGCACAACACTGAAAGTTCAGGAAATTCAAACCCACGGAACAAAGTGCGTAAGTTGGAGGGAGAGAGAGGGCTCAGTTCGTCACTTTGCTGTGAAATATTTGTACTGGCAGCATACTGAATAAATCACACACTCTGTTGCCTCTGAATGCCTAGTGTTTACTCCAGAATCTGTGGCAATGCACTGAAAATAACTTCCATGCCAGAGGGCTGAAAACCGATTCTCACCCTAAGAGGAAGAGAAGAAAAACGGTGTGACGAGACAAATGTTCTTCTTCAAGTCATCGGATATCAGGACCAACTGTTAAATCACCTTGAGAAAATCATTAAACAGTAGTTTTGAACTTTTCCGGTGAAGGTCGAGCGGTATTTGCGAAAAATATTCAGCTGTTTACATTGATAGTTACTACTACGCCATGCGAACTAACAAACCAGTCAATACGGCATACCAAGTTAACAAACGGACTTAACGATCCGTAGCCATGGTTGTGCGCCCCACAATACGTGGCACAACTTGGAGACACAGTTGGTCTCATATGTGGTTCTCAAAATGTAAACTGTGTTAACCTAGAATCGGTGGTGTGGATTGACCTCGAGATTTGTCACCGTCTAGCCGTGTCTTGTGTGCCAAGCAAGCGGAAACGACCGAAACACGGTGCATAACGCCTCGTCTCGATAACAACGTCGAAATGACGGAGGTGGCTGTCATTAGCGGAGAAAAATGTTTCACAACGGATCCTTACTCAGGGTTTCATTTCCAACCATGTGTGGTCTGCAAATTTCTTAATGTATTTAAACAAGTAGGGCATTCAGTTTGATCGAAACTGCGACGTTGAGCTGTGAGTAGCTTATTAAAACAATGTGGTTGAAAACATTTTTAATTAAGACCCTACTCTGATCACTGTTCAGACAACAATTACTCACAGCGATTAGTCGCGGAATCTCAACTTTTCTCATGGCTAGGATTGCAGTTCTCCATCGATCATTTCCTATCGAACTAACAAACCGGTCCTATAATCTGAGGAAATGGGTTCTTTCTTGTCGAATCTTTATTCTACAGGTGGGTACTTGATACTACACAGATAATGCATATCGGTGAAGTGGCACGTACGTAACACATTTCTACGTAGCCTCATCTATCACCCGTGTATATATATATTTATCAAAAGCTAGAAAGGTTAACTGGAAAATCCCGGTATTTCGCCCCTTCGCAGTATGCATTGTCATGACCAGAAATTTCAACCGATATTTAGTTATTTTACTACTGAGTAAGTCATGAGACAGATGGGTCTCTTAGGCGATTTCTCTGATCCAATACGGTAACATTCTAAGGGTGGGTATTAGAGCTGATTAACAGGCATGGTTAAATAATTATTTTTTACCTTAACACCCTTACGCTTTGTACGATCTGACTACTCACCGACATGTTAAACATTTGTCATAGATTAATTGACAGTGGTTACTCAAAACTGGCCTTGCATCCGCTTATTCATGACCTATTCACATATCAGTATGCAGTACAGTTCTGGCCGTTGTCTGTGGGGACATTGAATTCTCAAAAGCGACATTTGACCAACCATCTTTTCGGGAGTAAGTTTTTTCGACTGGGATTGCTTTATTGGGTTTCGCGCGGTACTGACGGAAGCAGCTACCGCGTTTCCCCTGTCTCGTTAGCCGTCGAAACAGAATGATGAGCAAGGGTTTTCTAGTCCAGAGAATTTGGTAACATGGTTAAACTCATTCAGCGATATGGTAGCCCCAAGTCCCAACTCGTTTGGTGTTAGTCCCAAGAAGAAATGGTCCGAAATTTTCAAATTTTTTTGCCTTGAACCGAAATCAAACGTCGTACTGCGTTTTCCGTATCCACCAGAGTTCTGCGAAGAAGTTTCTGAAACAAATGTGAAACTTAGTACAGCTCTCTCAAGTAAACCAGCAACGGGTGATTTGTCAGATTGCACTATCCAATTGCTCTATCGATGCACACGAAGTAGGAATTTTTAAACATAGCTCAAAGTCATAAGGGAAACTACTCACAAGGTTGCTGAAAACTCTTCGACAGCCCACGACCGGTTTCGTCCTTCTTGGGGCTCATCAGATAAGCACAGTCCCCGAGTTTCCGTCAACTTTATGTTCTACTTGAACCCAAATTGGACTGTTTTCGAGAAGTACACTCATTTGCAAATTAATTCGGAGACTGCCCCTACCTGATGAGCCCCGAGAAGGGTAAAACCGGTCGTGAGCTGTCGAAGAGTTTTCAGCAACATTGTGATTAGTTTCTTTTATGAAAATATACTGCGCTATCTCGAATGTCGTGCCAACTGAATCATGAGGCGGCCTGTGTGCAGCAAATTCAGTTGTAAAATATCACAAACGAATAATTCAGTTGAGTCTCTCGTGAAAGCCAAATTGATTTGCAAATGAGTGTATTACTCGATAGCTCAAATTCCCCTGTTGTGAAGACCGGTAGTTTGGTTCTGTGGACCGAATATCCAGATCTGTTTGATGAATCCCATTGAGAACGAGAGATATCGCTTTGTTGAGCTTTTGAGGATTAAGCCACATTTTCATCTACGGCGAAAAGTTGTAGTTCTGTAGACAATATTATATACCTTATGACAAATCTATAGGACCATCCATGCTATTCATCAGATTTCCAAAAACAGTTAAATTGGTGACAGAAGTGTTGGTCATTAGACAGCGGACATGGTCAGAAAGCAGATTTATTAACCTACGACCTGTATAAGAAAACTGGAGAAAGAATGCTACAAAAAGTAAGAAACCGCCTATAGTTACAGTCCCATCAAGAGATGATAGATCGATGTGCTCCGACAACCTGGCCTCAAATCAGCGCCTCAGCTTAATCTGATCAACTGGATGGATCGATATGTCACGTGCATAATTAATGGTAATCATTAAAGCAGATTCTAACACAGTTAAATATAAGAGCAACCAAACCGAAAAACTGGGATAGTCCTACAACCTGACCAGGGGTTATTCTTGATGGGGTTCATGAGAGCGTCAAGAGGGGAACGTATAATGAATGGATTGCAGTGTCTGGACTGCGGCCATGGTGCCCATCTAAAATGCACTAGAAGATTATGCATGATTTTTCTCGTCAGCTCAATCAATGGGGCATGGTGCTACCTCCTCACCATCAGGAGTATTTTACTAATTTTAAACTATCGCCTCTGCATCTCCTCCAGACGGAGCCCGTTAACCGCACAACGCTCTTAGCTGCAAAACCTTTGCGAGTGGAATGAAAAATTTTAGGCCAAAATGTTGCATCCTAATCTGCGTTCATATTTTCGCAGCTCACCAAATTTCATTTTTCATTGAAGCAATCATATTGGTGGTGAAAAGTTTGGTTGAATGCTTTACTAGCATCGCTGAGACCGCCGGATGCCTAGATGGGCTTCCAAAGATTGGACTCGTACTCTGAACTCAGTTGCCTGTCCATCAGGGACACGTCATAGTTTTCGAAAATTCAATTCCATTGTGCGACTACTGAGCGCCGATACAAAGCGCACAGTTATTGGGAGACAAAGGCACCGCGCAACCTAGTCCGGTCAACTCAACTCAGGAGGAGCTCTCTGATGTGATGGGAGAGTAGACGAACAGGGATTAGGAAATAACCTTTTAAATTGCCTGGTAGATGTGACATTTCCCCGTAGGTTGGCTTTCTATAGGAAGCTCGTAACGAGAAAAGACCGTGCCACCCTAACTTTCCTCGTTCTTCTTGGGAAGGGGATCCTGGTATGCAGAGGTTCATTCCACCATTGTCATCGTGTCTACCTTCTTTTCCTCAGTTTATTTGCAGAACGTGAAAGTTATAAAAGTCACTTGATTGTTGCTCACATCGAACCGGTTTCCGCCTATCGATGGTCCGATTTCGTGTATTAAACACGGAACTGACGGAAAAAAAGGAAGAGTACAGTTGGGAGAATGCTATCCAATTATCTATACCAATGCTTCTAAAAGAAGGCGGCCAAGAATGTCGGCGGGGAAGCGATAAAAATGTGTATGCTTATTAGAATGCTGATTATCGTACAGATGGACTCTGATTGCGTTTTTTCGGGGGGAAAACATTGTCGGCTGTGCAAATGGACGTTTTTTTAAACTCACAAATGCATCTGTTATCGTACAAATTGAGATGACTTAAACCTATTGATGCAATATTCGTCTCGGTAGACCACATCTAAAAGGGGAAAATAAATCCGGTGATAATGGTGTACGTAGTATACAATGCGGTTTGTTTATAGTACATTTCATGCATTATCAAGTCCTGATTGTGGATTGCCCTCGTCAGAATATTGATCTAAGCCAGAAAAATGGTATCCAGATCATATTTCTTGAAGGCGTTGCATCCTTATATGCCGTACAACCATAATTTATTTGGAAGCCTTACCACAATCTCTCCGAGGTACCTACATCCCCAGACGCTCGCCTGCACAATCTGGATAGGAACTGACAATAGGAACGCCATTATCATCGGATAGCAGCTACATATTTCAGAGTCTCCAACCATGCACGCACGGAATCCCGGAAGGCCATTTGCGCCCATAGTACCCAGACTCTTCTTGATCGACTTCACCTGGTCAAGGGTTGACTACCACTCTGCTTGCGCCACTCTGGATTTTGCACGGAGAACAGCACGGAGATACGTGTTGTGATCCCATCTATATAACACTACAATAGGAGACAAGCTGACAGTATAAGTCAGTTTGAGATTACGGAAGGTCATATATAAGGAATTATCCTAAAACATCCTATAGCTTCTTATCATCAAACAACTGTCTGAATGAGTATGGACTTTCTCCCGGAAGACTCAACCTAAATAGTCATCCGCAAACGGAATGATGCATGCGGAATGTAGAATCCCAACTTTGCTGTGACAGACAGACAGACAGACAGACAGACAGACAGACAGACGGAATTTTATTGTCCACTGAAGCAATCACACCTCCGGCGGAAAAAGTCTGGTGGAATATTTTCCTAGCATCGCTGATACCCCGGGATACCTAGATGGGACTCACAAGACTCTGAACTCCATTGCCTGTCTCTTTTTGTCCAACAGGAGCACGTCGTAGCTTCCGAAAATTCAATTCCATTGCGCGAATACTGAGTGCCCCTCCAGACACCCAACAATGTTCAACGAGTGAAACGAGTTGCAACTTCTGATGAAGAAGAACTCGTGATGGAAACATTTCAGGCAACTTCATATACAATGGATATGTCGTCTACTATTTAATGAAGGCAACAGAATTTCCAATGAAGTTTTTAAACGTCAATAAAAGAATAAACTATCAGTTATATTACGTGTCTTTGGGAGGAATTTGCCGAACCGATCGAGAAAGACTAACCGGTGTGTTTGACTCCAGGGTCGTCGCTTTGATTGACTGCAATTTTTACTACCACAAAGCCGCATACCTTGATCAATGACATGAGAAAGGTACTTTAAAGACATTCCCCGTTGTTTTTAATGAGGCTACTGTGTGCCTTCTGACTGCAGTACACTGAAATTTATGTCAGCGGGCTGGTCCACAATGTGAGAAAGAGATCTTCCTTAATAGCACACAAGTGATCCGCAGAAGGTCCGAGTGTAGACTGGAACGTCCGGTGACACCTCAAAACGAATTAATACGTGACATATCCCGGGAATAACTGCGGTTTGCGGTTTTTCAGCATTGTCCTGTGACCAGTTGGGTTGTGCTTAGGTGATCAGTGTAGATTCACTGGCTGGAGAGATAAGTTAGCTTTTCGTAGTGATATCGGAGTTGCAGCCAAAGTACATATTTTCGGAAAATAGACACAGTTCATCCAGGAAAATTTGTTGGTCTCTGCTTAGTTTAGCTGTGTCACTGTTGTATGCAATGCACACACAGCATGCATTGAACATCAAAATTCGTAGCCTTGACGCACTGATCAAACAAGCAAGCAGAAGTCTATTGTCCGCCCAGATTCGTGTCTTTTCACTTTACACATCAGGTTGAGTCAGACAACGTCGATCCGTTTTTTTTTGAAAGGCAAATGGTCGACAGTTTTGCCCCTAGTTTGAGTATCAGATAAGCACCGTTATCAAGTCGCACCCGAGTGGTATGATAAGACGACTCAGTTTACTCAATTGCCCGTCTTTAACCAATCACATGAGGGTAAATTTTGGAATTCAGTCAGTCATTTTATCAGTCCAGAAACTAATTTGTTCATGTTCTAAACTTGGCTATCAATTTTGTTTATCAGACTGAGATGAGCAGGAAGTAATCACGAGCTAAGGACGAAACTCTCATTTGTGATGAATGTACACGGAGAAGGCTGCCTCCCGATTAAGTAGGTCAATATTCAAACAAACGGGCAGTCATTCCTTGTAAGTAGTGTGGAGTGACTAATCAAATCACTCTGGTAGCCCTTTGGACATGATGCCAGGATTTAAACCAGATACTTTGTCTTCCATGAATTCAGTTTGTTCACGAGTGTAAAGCTACGTTTAAACTTGAAGACTATGTGCAATTGAACATACGTGAGTTGCGCGTCGAACGAAGCTTCTTCAGTTTTCAGTAGGAGCGATGGTTGTGTTAGCTGACTTGAAGCTTGCTTTGATCATTCAGCATTGTGCATGGTTTGGACACTTGCTTTGCGTCGAGACTCTTCGGAGTTTCGTGAGATGCGCACTGCTGATGATTCCCAATGAGGATGAAACAGCTGTACAGTGCTTCTCGGCTTTTCAGCATAGATTGGCTTCACTTACAGGACGAAATCCCACACAAAATATCCCAAATCTCCTCACACTACCCACAATATATAGGTAGCTCAGTGGAAGAATAAACTTCACCCGATGAGTGAAACTTCTATCTGAGAAGTCGTGGCTCGAGGAGCCAGTCAACACGTGTGACCGCGTGATGTCTGTGGTTGGAGAATGACCGACACTATGTCCTATCTAAGTGAGTGCTAATCACACTACAGTTTAACAACTCGTGGCCAAACAAAACAGTTAAGAACCGAACACTTAAGAGCAATCCAGGAAAAAACGTATTTGTAGCAGTACTTTATGCATTTCAACTTTATTAGATTTACCATACTTTCACGTTCAACAGACATCACGTGACATACCAGTTTAAGAACGCCTGCTGAAAACACTTTGACTTCTCATACTACTCACAAGTTTGCTGAAAACTCTTCTACACAAGCCTTACGAGGATTGTGTTGCAAACGGTGTATCAACTGGAACATGAGGCAACCTGATGTATCACATTCTTCTGAAGAACATCATAAATGAGAGGTTCAGATGGGAGTAAGGTGATCCTCCCGAGAAAATTAAACGGGTTTGAAAATGGGTGTATTTCTAAATCCATCTTCTCATCCACGGTGGACTGCTGCGCACAATATTTTGATACCTGATTAGCACGCTGATATGTTAGATGAATCTAGATTAGCCGATTGTTTTGTGGAAGTCGTGAGTGCTTCACTCCAGGATTTAATCCCTATAGAGGTAAAGGGTTAAAGAGTACCCATTAAGGCCCGTTGCAAAGTGTAAAATTGTCGAACTGATATATCATTTAAGCGGTCGACCTTGGGAGTATGACTTCCAGTATGACCTCACAAAGTGCATAATAATTTCACCGCAAGGGGTGGCTTAAATGAACCAATTCCACTGCGTAGGCCATGCGCATGTGCGAAGGCGGTGGCAGCGTGGGGTTGAAGTTCAAGGAACGAAATCTGACCCCGAACAATCGCTCTTGTTGCACCCATCTAATAGATAACAGATTGAGTGAAATAAAAGTAGACTGGATTTCTAAAGAATGAACATATCTACCAATCACTTCGTCGGTGCGTAAAATTTTTTCACTCTGTACTTTCAACGGGTGCTATTTTGGGTTTCTTTGTGCGTCAGCTGAAACTAGTGGCAAAAAGCAAATGCCCTCGGACAAAGTGGACGTTTGATAATATTGCGAAATCTGCCAGTATGGGGTTGTTTGTCCTACGAAGGCTGGTGTCAGTAACATCTCCCATGGTATTTCGCCAGAATAAAACAGGGCATCGGTCTCCGGTTGGTCAGCAACAGTACAGTGACCAGCAGAAACCAGAAGATGTGGCTGTACGGTGCTTTCACACAGTGACTGCTAAAATTTTAAAACTTCACTCATGTAAGTCTGTAGCTGACTGACAGAGTCTATACACCTACACATGCGTCAGGAATCTCAGCTTCTGTTTGGGTGCTTTCAAAGGTTAATGGAATTTTTTGTCTTGAAAGCTGCCGAATGCACTCAACTCACACACAGACAGGCTCAGTGTACGTAACGAAATTTTGCAGAGCGAGATAGCTGTGCAGACTTTTTAATGTTATTCTGGAAGTCGTTACACAGCAGTAAAATTCATTTACGCAGAAGATTACCTAACTAATGGTAATTTGCGACTTAAATGGCTGGCAATCACAGGGAGTAAAAGTAGTCCAAAAGTGAATGCATTGCTTTAGGCAACGCTACTTGGGCTCGCAGTGCTGATTATCGTAGTCTCTCAACATGCAGGATTCCTTTCGAAGGAGATTATTCAGTAAAGTGGAACCTCCAAACACTGTCTTATCTCCGAAAAGCAAGAAAGCCTTTCAGTATCCGACGAGAAACGCCCAAGTACACTATGCTTTTCTAGCCGTATCCGAGGCAGTCCCATTTTTAAATCAGGACTGGGTTAATGGATGTCACTTTTATTCACAACTGCCCAAGTCAATCCGCAACGAATAAGCAGTTCAAAAAGGAAACTTGCCATTGATGAAGGATAGTTGACTGATCCTTGAGTATCGAAATGACAAACAGGGATACCAAAGCGTAATTACCAGGGATGTTTGCTACCGGCAATAGCTTCAGTCAATAAAGCTTACACAACAAAATCCTGCGCAGTTTGATGCGCAAAACATTCATGGTGACGCGTTCAACTTTCAGTAATGTAGATGAGACGTTTGGCTGAAAGCGATCTGAAAGCGTAGTTCAAGCTATGAGCACAGAATGTCCCCCTAGAAATGCATCAAGTTGTCGGAACAACATTCAGCTGCACGACTCTAACCATTACTGCAGGTGACAATAGCGTTCCAGCCAAAAAAATTACTAGGCTCCTAGACTATCGGATTCTATGGGTTGAGCGGATTTTACGATCTTGTCTAGGCTGATTCGTTCCTTGCCTAGCTGCCCCTAATGAGTTCACCGCTTTGTCAGGGAGAGTGAGCGAACGAATTCCCTGCATACTTAGTGCCATGAACAAAACATTCAATACGATCTCGAATGTATCTTTGTGATGATCCTAAACCAAGTGTAAGCTTTGAAGACTCTGCGGTAAATTGGATCCAAATTCAGAATATGGGCATACTTTTCTCTCACGGATGGTAACACCCTCGACACTAACTCCCGACGTACCAAAAAAAAGCTCGCTATGAGGTTGTCTTAGTAGTCATCTGTTACCATTTATCAAGTATTGCCGAAAAGAAAATTCATTTATTTGACTGAGTGATGAAAAATCATTTTGGACAGGCATCAAACCATTTTAGTCTGACTGGAAAATTCAAACCTAATCTCGGCATCTCGACTGCCCCTGTCTAGTTCTGGACAGCCTGACACTATCTCAACCTTTGTACTTCCTTCGAGTGGTATGGTAGATAGGCACTGAATAGGTGTTACAGCTGAATGACTGATTGGGACGTCACAAACGCGCTTACAACCAAATTGGTAGGCAATGATGGTGTTACAGGTCCATTTGTGTGCACTGCCGCGACAGTCTGCAGGTCAGCTCTTGCGAGGTCAGTACGTCAAACTCTCCTTTCACTGGAACCATTGTTCCAAGGTAGTTCCTGACCCCTGAAGTTCGATAAAGTCAAATAATAACAAAAGGATCACCCACATGAACTTAGTTCACTGGTACATCTTCAGGTGTTGTTGGTATTTGCTTAATGACATTGTTGTAAATTTTACTTTGCTGTCGATGTCCGTGGACAACAAAGTGCAGTGTACATCACATAAAGGGGAACACATCATTGATGCACTATATCCAGTAGCTGAATGCATGATACTGTTGTACTGTATTATAATGTTTTACTGTATTTTGTCGTATTTGGTTCATAATTCAAACTTTTGTAGGCAAGCAGAAACGCTGAAATTCAGTGAATTTGAATTCACTAAGACAAAACAATCGGTGCCGTGTGCACGGGAAGTAATGATTCGAGCTAATTGTTTCCCACAGTACTGAACTCACTGCCCATATGTCACGTGACTACCCGTTTTTATCCTGTTTTATTATCATACCGCTTGTCCACAGGTATACGATTCATGCTGGTCGCTGGAGAATGCAAATGAACTTTTGGCGCTATTCCTGTCTTCTTGTAGCGCTGGACAAAGAAACCGAAATATCTGCACTGTTGTTTGCTGCCATGGTCGATAAAAGGTGTTCCTGTCGAAGCCATATCACCAGTACATAAAGCCAGTCAAGTGTTCTCTTTTGAATACCATTGGATGCATCTACAGGAATTTTGGTGGCCTTGTATTAAAATAACTTACATGGTTTTTTTTGGTACAACCTCCGTCGTTTGGCACTGATGCCGTCTTGCAGAATGTATAACCTACTGTGACGTGTTAAGGTCAAATTCGACCACTGTATTGGTCGGTTGGCATGGGGCGTACGCATGTAACTAACATAACTAAACTTAAAAAGGAGAATTTTTTAGAGTATTACAACTCGGCTGGTTGAAAGAATGAAGCCGTAACTTTTCACAAGCCCTGGATCCAGCTGCCAGAATGCGCAGTACTAGCAGAGCCTCAGTGGCTCGATTACACCTTTACGTTCTGATTTGATCGCACCGTGCGGTTCCTGAAGTGTGAGCGTTGAAATTCAGTGAAAGTCACCTGGAGTCGTAGCACGTCGACACGCCATCAACTAAACTAAACTACAGTAATGACAAACATATGTCTGTGTTAAGCCCACAGACGTACAAGCCCTCGAGTTCTCATGATGAACCCACGAAGCATAGACCCGAAGGCGGTGTCATAGGCTCACCTAGACTGTCCATTATTGGAACATTCTGCAACACGATTTGGTATTCCGATTTGCATAGCTGAACAGGGTAGACTTGATACCCAGTTGCAGCGTGAAATTTGTCAGCATCACTGCCGCATGTCAACTAAGCGGCTGTTCCTAGTGAAATTCGAAGAGTCCAGGTTTCCAGTAAAACTGAGCAATGAGATATTCCTGGTTTGAGTTCCCGACACAGATACTGAAGGATTAAAAAAATAGGTGAACCAGGAAACAACCAGTGATGATGGTGGTCACAAAATTTGTATATCGCGACAAACCGGGAGCACTCTCCTTTGTTATTTTTCGCGGTAAGCAACCAGCAAGCCACAAAAAACATTTCTCAAAAATTCGGAAGACTCATTTTGTCTCTTTTTTCTTATAATTCAACAGATGAATCTATAGGGGAATGAATATTACCAAAAGAGGCTTCTCTCCTAGATGTTTTCGGAGGATGTTCCAACTACTTTTAACGGTTAACAGTAGCATAGTGGTTTAGTGAAATAGTTGCGACACTCATTGGTCCACTTGGCTCCCTCGGTCGGCCGTAACCTTTTTTTCACGCCCTCGGCATTATTGAGAACAAGAAATGAAGAATCATGTAGAAGCAGTCACCGCATTTCCGAAAATCCACCGCGTGACGCAATGCTTGACGCATTCATTGAGGGGCACGAGCTTTAAGCCACTCCATTCTAAACGCCTTATAAAATGTCTGAAAAGCACCCCTACACTTCTATACACAGAAGAGAAGATCTAAAAATAGGACCTCAGAGGGTGGTGTGCTTTCAGATGAACTAACCATATTGGTCAAAGATTTACTTGGGCCTCCCAATAACATCAACACTGTTTGAAAAAAGTGCTTCAGTATTGAACTTCAGATATTGCACTTAAATTGTTTCACAATTGGGAGAGTTGGAGCCATTTTCACCATACGATTGCTTTTCCAATCGGAATTTGCATGAAAAATATACGAGCTCCTAGTTTTTTCCCTTTGTAGAGACCAACTTTAGGGTAGGTCAGTTTTCAATGATCACCTGAAGCGCTGTTAAAATTTGGGAACTTGGAGGAAGCACACAACTTCAGAGACGGGTTAGTTTTAGATGCAAACTATGACCAAAATTACCCGCAAAAGATGCCAGAAAGCCAGCGTTTCCACTTGTATGACCTGCTCTCAAGCACTTCACGAATGTTGCTGGTTCCATGGGTAGAAAAAAACATCTTTTTCTTTTTCATAAAGGATACTACTAACAAGGTTGCTGAAAAATCTTCGACGATCCACCACTGATTTAACCCTTCTTGGGGCTGATCAGGTAAGCGCTGTCGCCTAGTTTTTGTCCACCTTATGTTCCACTTGAACCCAAATTGGACATATTTTGGCAATCACACTCTTTTGCGTATCAATTTGGTTTTCAGGGGAGACTGAACTGAATCTCTCCCTTATCATGTTCATTTGAGTCTCTTGTGAAGACCAAATTGATACGCAACTGATTGTAGTTGTCGAAAAAATTCCGGTATGTTTTTTGTCCAACTTCGCAGTTGAGAAACTGTGCATATGCTTTCCAAATAGTTCGGTGAATTGCTCGCCCACTGATTTTCACAGTCATGTAATTCTTTTTTTATAAACGCGCGCAATTCTAACGGAATATCGCAAGAACAGCCTCGCCCTTGGCCAGATTTTGTTGAAGGATAGTTACAGTTTTACGACAATGTTTCAAGTCTGTTTGGAAAGATTTTGGCATGCCGGCCAAACTGATCAGCAAATCAGTGTAGTTATCGAAATCTTTTTCTCTTATTACGGATTTGTGTATATACTACTTGACTGTGAGTGAAGTATTACGGTTAAAAAAAATTGGCAACACCAAGTGAAGGATGCCGTATGATCTAACCTCACCCAGCATCCGTTGAACTCGGAGGGCGTAGAAAAGTTCTAACTAGGAATTGAAACCAAATTAGATCAGTCATATGGTGGTAATGACACGAAAACCACTGAAATACCAGTCGTTTAGGACTTTCGAAACGAGCAACAGCTGTGGCCGTCTGCACGGAAATTCTGTTTGCTGTTTTTCTAGAGGATGGCAGCTGCCTAAACATCATCATCATCAACGACAGCATGACATCAGTGCTTCACTGCCATACAACCATGACTTATTTGAAAGCCTTATTGTAAAGAAAAGAATAAAGGTGGATGGGGGAGGGACTTAGTGCTAGCTTAACACAATCATTCCGAGGTGCCTACACCTCCAGACATTCACTCAGGCAATCTGGACAGAAACTGACAACAAGAACGCCACTGACATCGGTTGGCAGCCATATCTTGTAGTGTCTCCAACCAGGCACAGTGAGGATCACGCGGTCCCCATCCTGGAAGGCGAGTAGCACCGACAGTGAGTATTGACTGCGTGGGTGTGCATCTGTCGTCCATTTCCCCTTCATCATACTTTGATGAAAATACAAACATCAGAACCATTTGTTTGTCTGTCCGCTTCTGTCTATAACTGTTGTTTACAAGACAACTTACAAACGTATCGTGGCATCCGCATCTACGATGAATAGTAAACGAAACCGGAAAAAAAATTTTCAGCCACAAAGTCAAGCATCTCTTGTAGTCTTCGAATGAGTTATGAAGCCTTTGATAGAAATAACACAACTCATCATTGGGTTCATCCCGCTAGGGTCACAGCAGACTGATATGAGTCTGAAAAATCAATAACCATTTCACTTGCTGAGCACCGGTTGAACATTACTCATTTACAAGCCGGATTTCTGTTGAATGAAGTGCTTAATGAATATTTCAGACCTCAAATAGACATTCTTGCACTACCGATGACACCATGATGCACAGAGTATGGCCCAACACAGTGGGGTAGGCCTTGAGACTTCCAATAATCTCGGGTAGCCTTTTCCAGTGATCATTCGCGGTAACCGAAACTTTGGAGTCCTTATACCCTACTTTCACTACTGCTGCGTTTTTATTAAAAAAGTTCCATCTAAAAAAACGACGTGACGCTCAAGCTATTTTGGAATAATGGAACTTCTTTCATGGATGATCGATGCGTTTCTTCAGCTCTGGTGGGAAGCATAATACCATTAATATGTTAGCAGTCGCATTATTATTAATGTTCTCTGACTGAGGCGAACTACAACCTCTGGATTCTATTATTCTGTCGTGTGAATTAACCCACTTTTACTGCAAACAGCAGTCTGAATTCATGTTGACGCAATCTCTCGAGACAGTTTTTTGTGTAATTCAGAAGTGCTAAAGGAAACAATGTGGGTGGTCGAGTATAATTTCCTCTTACTGGTTTGGGTACGTTCGTACCTGTTTAATTCATGCTGTTAAAATTACCGTTAGACTGATTGCAGTTTCAGTAACAGAGCTCACCTGTCTATCCAACGACAAGGTGAAGCTGAATACCCTGGTAGCCGCCAACCAATCAAATGCTAAGTTCCACCAAAATACCCAGGTATGTGCGCGATTTTGATACGGCTATGGTCCAAGGACCATTTGAATCGTCGCGTCTCGGATTGGTTAGCTATCGAATCTGGACAGTGAGGGATCGGGATCATTGATTTTTTTGGCGCATGAGGTACAGTTGGCTGAAATAATGCTGCTTCTATCTGCTGCACAGCGATTCCGGCAAGAAATTAAAATAAAGCGCCACTGAACTTACATCCTCAGCTAGTGTTCTTGTTTCCAGTCATGCTTCCATCCCCAAACACGCTTATGATTGTATTGTTTATCCTTGGACAGTCCGAAGCACTTGGTACGAACTCTATTTCTGTGCGGGACGAAATCATAAACAAGCTGTTTGTTGACTATAAAAACCATGTGAGGCCCAGTGAACACACGCAGAACGAGACAGTGGTCACTGTGTACCTATCCATCTCGGCCATCACTTCTGTGGACGTCAGGAACATGGAATACACTGTGGATATGTTGCTACGTCAGGCCTGGCGAGACCCACGTCTTGCATGGGAACATATTCCGCATTTCTCAAACTACACCAAGAACATCGTTTCACCCAAATTCAAAACGAAAATATGGCTTCCAGATCTGTTCTTTCGTAACGGTAAGGAGGGCAGGCTACACAAAATGACCTGCGAGAACCTTCTCATTCGTATCCAACCAAACGGGGATGTTTTGTATAGTCAGAAAATCACAATGCGCTTAGCGTGCCAAATGCGGCTGCACACATTCCCGATGGACACGCAACAATGTGATATGGATATCGGAAGTTACGGTTACACTTTGGAACAGCTTCGATTCGTGTGGCGTAACGAGACTCCAGTTTGGCTACCCAGTGACCTGCAAATTTCCGAGTTTGATCCGCCAAAGAAAGTCAGTCCTAATGACTGCTCGAGTCTGTACCAAACAAGCACGGGGCAGTATACATGTCTGAATGTCACTTTCCTTCTGTCTCGTCAGATTGGCTACTGGCTGGCCAGCACTTACATTCCCAACATTCTGATTATGGTCGTATCCTGGCTGAACTTTTGGGTGAGTCTGGAGGCCACACCAGCCAGAGTAAATCTTAGTCTGTTGACACTACTGGGTCTTATTACGCAGTCAACCAGCTACGCAAGTAGTCTACCCCGCGTGTCGTATATAAAAGCGATCGACGTCTGGTCTATTGCATGTATCATGTTCAACTCTGGGGTGCTGCTAGAGTTTGCCGTTGCATCACACCTTTCAAGACGTCGCAAAGTATCTGAGTGGCAAGTGGATGTGCGCAAAATGGTGCGCTCCGAATTGGCACGTTGGTGTACGGCATGTCAGCAACAATACAATCAACGAGGACCATCAGCTGCTATGGCTTATCTGACAGCTAGTCAGGAGGCAGCAAAAGGTCCACAGTTCATCGATTCTGCAGCAACTGCCGCATATGTGATTCAAAATGACTCATTATCGAATTCGCCTTCTCATATGTCGGTGAGGATGACCAAATCTGGTCTGATGTCGTCAAAGAAGTCACCATGCAAATCGTTGGTATCAGAAATTATTGAACCAGCACTTGGGGGTATAGGCTTTGAAGCTCTTCAGACGGAAGCTCTGTTGACACGCGTGGAGCCCAAACCTCCACCCAAACCGCCAGCTGTCAATGAAATCGATAATTACAGTCGATTCATATTCCCCACCTGTTTCCTCATTTACAACCTTTCGTATTGGATGTACTACTTGGTTATAATGAAGCATAGGTAGACCGAATTTATCCGCAGTCACCCACGGCAGATGTTACCGTTTCTAAAAGAATCAGCATTCGAAGGAATTCATGTGATGGTGATAAGGAGCAATGGCATGAAAGCTGTACCTTCATTTGAACGCTTTTCAGAGGAACCTCTGCTAATCGGAATTCAATTTTGTTTCAGTTCACCAACTTTGCATTCGACTTTGCAAGTTTCTGCACCTAACAACAATCGCAAATTCATTGAAATACGATCCATAGTTGTTCTTGTAGTAGCCGTGCTACGATTTCACTATCGGAAATACCGTATCTGATTTCAGTTAATCGACTTTCGAACCTTCGTACATTAGTCGTTCCTAGAGACGAGTACAACTTGGGATATGATGACTTCTGAATGTTCCAGAGATGACGCTGGTTACATATGGTATTGCGGATCACGTGTCCTGCAACGCAGTCAACGAAGGACTTCAGACATATTGTCTCATCTTCATTAGTACTTTGCTCAAATTGCAATGCGTCTATTCCAGTTCGAAAATTCATTAATCCCCCCCAATATGTCAAGAGGCCAACTACATAAAGCTCGAACATTCACAAGGACTCTCGTCAGGCGCACATACATGCCATTCATGCGGAAGATTTCAACGGCTCGCAGGCCCCGAGGCTGTAGAACAAATCGATTTTTTGATACTCCTCTACCATGACAACCCCCGTTTTGTTCCTCTATTCATTCACTCACAAAAATACATGGGATTTTTCAGTCTCAGTGAAAAGTGTCTTGCGACTTCTTAAGGGAAAGCAGGCATAAACATGAGCGTGAAGAGTTGTAAGCAATAAGAAAGCAGGAAAATAGTTTGATACAACACACGCTCTAATGATCCTTTCTGCAATAAAACTCTGTCAGCTAAGACCGTACGGCTTTGTACGTCGCTCGTAAGGAAAACCTTTCTCTTGTCTTAAAAGGATAAGCAACTTTAAGTGGAAAACATCGCATTCAGTGCACTCTGCAAAACATACTGCGAGCTCAGCATTCAAGAAGATAATACGATACCAGCCGAACTTCGAATAGCGCTAGCCAAATCTAGGCTGGTTGTGAGTGTGCTGGAATTCAGTTCAATTAGAGTTATCCATCACTCATCCCACGGACTCGATCGTCAACGGTACGAACCAGGCTGTAGGAGCTTCGATATCGAAAATGTGTCATGAACCCATGCTCGAGAGCCAGGAGGAAAAACGTTAGGCAACAGTGGAGTCTTGGTAGCGCATCATACCACGATCGACAAACTCAGTGAGGGGAAGAAAAAGAAGATAGTGGGTTGAAAGCCATGAAATGGATCTGTAACGCTGCAACAACAGTAATGAAAAACCGGGTCGTATATTGGCTGTTTTGGGGACTAGTTGGAGCTAGTTGGGTGAGCAACATGGAGTTCAAAGGTGTGGAACAACCGTATTACTTCCGCAACATTTCATCAACCGACGGGGCACATGAATAAAAGCAGCAGTATTTGGAACAATTATTGTGGACAAGCGAACTTTCGTTTTGTCGTGAAGTTTTATGCAGTACCGCACAGGACAGAAAATTAAGAGGAATCCTATGATATCCACAGCACACATCTAAGTATCTTCAGAAGTCGTCAAAATCACTATCCTGGTAATGGGATTCCTAGATTTACAAAACAACTCCGAGTCCCAACATGAAACATGCTCTTCCAAAGGGGCGTTCTAAAATACCTAGGGTGCCGTGAGAGTTATCTAGGCCACATGAAAATGAACATAGGATGACTTTACCTTTCAACTTTCACGCGGCATCTGCTATTCAGGGTGGACAATACACAGTCGTTTGCTTCATACATTATCTTAGTATAAAGATGTAGACTTCAGAAAGTGGAAACCCATGCTGATAAACCTCAGCAAAAACGCCATAGAGCGGCAGAAATATACAGAAATGATATATTCTTCGGGATGGATGTTAGCTCGGCTTTTGGATAGTTGATTGCCGTATGAGTTGGGGAAAACAGAGTGTGTCATAAAGTTCGAAAAACGGGATCTTTTCGGAAAGAAGATGACCTCAGTCTTGGTAGTAGTTGTAAGGGGTGATTGGGTGAACAGCACAGGGTAGGGTGAATATACAGTATATTAAGGTGGATCTGAACAGTGTCGAAGTATTGGTGTACCCAAAAAGGCAAACCGACGTCGAATCGTGAGGGGTTTGACCAGTGCGGACAAAGATAAGTTGTCAGTAATCAGTGCCAACAAGGGTGAACAAAGAGGGGCGGATTTGATACACAGAGTGGCTCGGAATGGTTGAAACTGCTGAATTCGACTGCCCCTGTTTGAGGGCGGCGTTAAGGTTGACATTCAGAGAAGCAATGTTTGGTGCCATGTCGTTGTAGATTCACAACACAATGGAGTTCTGGGGGCAAGAGGATGAATAGGAGTGCAGAGTGACGTCGTTTGCAAAGACATACGCAGAAGACATGACGGACGACAAGAAATCAAAATAATGTGGGGAGAGTATAGGCCCTCAAAGAACTCAATCAGTGAGGCTGAGAGACGGCACTACCTGTTCGTAACTATATAGAGCTGTTATGCAATGCAAATGACAAATTTCGAGTTTGGCCCACACAGGAGCTCGGTAGAAATTTCCGAAAACCAAAACCGGCTAACCGCCTTTGGCGTATCTAGGGATACTGAATTCTTCTCATCAGAAGAGTCCAAAGGGGACTAAACGGTGACATACAGGAGCGGTAGTGCACGGACCCACACTGGTCATTCAAGGTGGTTTCGATAAAATTTACTTTGAGAACATTGGACAAAATGGGGATGTTCTGTGTGGGACGGTAGTTGGGAGCTGGTGCCACTTTGGGGAACTAAAATTACGGAGGATTTTTCCCAGCCTAAAAGAAATGCAGCAGTGGAAAAAAAGACGGAGCACTGGAATGAGTAGGGCGATTTTGGCAGTAGATTGGTGGAAAGATTTCTTTGAACCAGGTGGTTTGAAAGTGCTGAGTTCCGAAATAAAACGGTGAACACCGTCAAGTTGATAGTCGAGTGGTTGTTCCTCTCATTCAGATAGTATGCAGCCAATTAGCCCCAACGTATTTCGCAGGATCGATGTGGCCAGGTCATACTTATTCAGTTGACGGAATTATTCTTGTGTGAAACCTTTCCATCATTCTGAGTCATGGAAAATGGCTAGTTATCCTTTTCATAAAGGAAGCAACTCACAAGGTTGCTGAAAACTCTTCGACAGCCTACGACCGGTTTCGCCCTTTTTCAATTGTAGAATATCATAAACGGGAGATCCAGGTGAGTATCGTGAAAACCAAATTGATTTGCACATAAGTGTATCTCTCGAAAACAGTTCAATAATGGTTCAATTAGAACATAATTTTGACGGAAACTCGGGGACTGCGCCTACATGATGAGCCCCAAGCGGAAGGGCGAAACCGGTCGTGGGCTGTCAAAGAGTTTTCAGCAACCTTCTGAGTAGTTTCCTTTATGAAAACAATTTTAGTGTTTATAAATGTTCTCCACTTTATTCTTCGTCGTCTACGGGGAAGCCAATTGTGGTGCTCAGTCCCTCGTGAAAAGCAAATTGATTTGGCTAGTTATCCCTTGTGACATTACGCCACTCATCAATCCTCTTAAAATACTCAGAATCATTACTTAGAGAAAATTTATTCTAAATCTGAATCTCACCCTGCAAACGAAGTTAACCAGCGCTGAAAAGCCCTGAAGCACTGGACATACGTTTCATCGCGACAGGTTATTCTTGGGAGTGCTCAGCTCATGAATTTCTGGGACTATTGTGCCTTTGCTTCTCAACGTGGCTGAAACAGTATGACTCTTCGGTGTAGTTTTAGTCACGGGGTGGAATGATTGTTAGAAGTGAACGAAAACCCACCAAACTAGAAAATATACCGAGACAGCTCAGGTTACAGGAAGACATGTCACATCGCACTGCTCATGCAAACGGATGACAACCTATAGTTGCAACATTTTTGGTCCGATATATCCTTACGAAGACGGGGCAAACAGCAACGTCATTGTTCCTCGTTCACTACTAGCAGTATACAGATAATGGATACACACAGCAGCGTTGGAACAGCTCTTGCTGGATTGTCTTTTCTGAGAAAATGTTCAATATCGGCATATGCCCCAAAGGAGCAACCTAGTACCTTCATCTTCTGAGTGGCTTTTCTAGAGAGACAACCGTGACAACCACAGTGGAAATGTCGAGGCCAACGAATAATTTATTGGCAGCCCAGATAACTCAGTGGTCAGGGTGTGAACCTACTGAGGGAAGGTCCGTGGTTCGAACCAAACCTCAGGCATCTAAACAGATTCTGTATGGGTCCAAGCAAGGTGGTAATATCTTAGCACTCGTGCTTCCTTCGGGTGGCACGGGAGCCAGACAACAACAGCTCGAACGATTATGTTTATGGGAATATACCTTGAAGGGATAAGCCAATGAATCAATCAACGGTAGGTGGTAGTTCGTTTGAGTGAGTGTGGGTACCTTACGCAGTTCGACAATCGAACTCCTGGGGCTGTGATGTTTATGATGTGAGTATGCATTGAAGAATGATGTAGCGAGAAATCGCTAAGTTCTATTTGTTTAAAATTGGCACCAGCCTCTAGTAGTTAGATTTTCATTCCTATGCACACGAATTTCGCGCGTAAATAAAAACCTTACGTAAGTTCACTAGCACTTAGAAAGCGCATTAAAGTGAGCGCGTCCCTGGGTGCAAGATATTATGAGGATAAATATGCCTTTAGCTCTTCTTTGAAGGGGGAATCCTGCATCACCATATCGTGGCTGACGCTCTCGTGAAGATTGATGTACTTACAGCAAATTGATTAAAAAAACTGAATCGCATCATAGACAGAAAATTTTTTTAAAAAATCGTTCAGCTGTAACACCCTTCCGGTGCCTAGCATCCACGCAACCCGAAGGAAGCATGAAGGCTGAGATACCGTCAGGTTGCCCAAGCCTAGACAGGGGATGTCGAGAGGCAGAGGTCGGGTTCGAACCACGGACTTTCCGGCCAGTAAGTTCACGCTATAACCACTTGAGCCATCTCGCCCCCGCATATACATAGGGACATATGCGTCATTCCCTTAGTGTCCTTTTTATGTTGCACCGCGTTGTGGCTGGGAAACGCGAATGGAACAAGCAATATATGAATATCGCTTTGTCAACACAGCGCCCAAACTGAACTATCACATAACTGGGAGCATGTCCTAGCTTCCGACCAGATCCAATACATGGAGCAAATCTGACGGGATACATACCGAAACAAAGTTAGGTACAGCAGTAAATATTTATTGTTACCGAGGTTGCACGGACACGTGACCATGGTAACAATGCCCTATCCGATCAGTGAATGAAAATCATGTCTCCCATGTATCGATTAAACCAAAGGTGTATCTGCTGATACGCCTGAACTGCACACAAACCCTTCCCCACATGACAACGTACCACAAACAATGCAGGGTTTAGACTGGAGCATAAAATTCGACGTAGCAGATAGTCACGTGAATAGTGTTAGTGCCATCTTGAGGCTGACATGACATATTCTATCCAGAAACCATCGCCTTTCTTTAGAAAAAAATAAGTACTGAGAGAAGAAAGAACAGTCTTTGTTCATGATTAATATCACATGCCCTTGAGTAGAAATCTTAAGATACGAGGTCCAGTAAATTTTGTACACGGAGAAGTAACAAGTCCAGACTGTTAAACGATAATTGAGAGACGCCTCCATTAGCCAAGAAATGGTCAAGATGATGGCTCTTCTCCAAAGGTGTCCAGGAATTTTCTCATTAGAGGTTCATAACCAGCTGTACCGAAAGCAAAAATAGACGCAGTATGTGAGGCGTCAATGAGAATGCACGAAGTTTCAAAAGTTAGAGACCAAGGGGCTTCTATCTGCTGAGGTTAATGCCAGCCAATGATGAAAACACTTCTTAAGTAGGAGATTGGATGCCTTACAATCTTGATGATAAGTGGTTTAGACAGGAAGTTCACGTGAACAACTATAAGGATAGGCTAACTGGAGTGATTGCTGGAGTATTGCGAAAGTTCCTGGAAAGCGTTTGGGTTAGGGGCACAAAAGCTAGACAGACTAGCCGCGTTCAATGGGTCAAACCAAGTCAGCTAGTCCACTTCAGAAAACGTCGACACCTATTTTGGGTTGGAAAAATTTTCACAGAAAGACAAATCATGGCGAAGCAATGGAACTGTGTGGAAACCCCGATTGTCTAAGCAAAAACCGAGTTCCGGAAAACAATGTGAGCCTCAACCAATGGATCAACAGTTCGCTAAGCTATTCAATGAGCTACACTCGTTACATATGCAAACTGTTCGTTTGCGTTTCATGGCGGATGGAGTATTCCAACGGTGATCCCACATCATATCGAGGTTGGCGCTCTCGCGACACCTCGTGGAGAAGTTGATTGATAAACAGAATAGCAGCATAGTTATTTTGGGGAAGAACACGCGTCCCGACTGAAGCTGCCTTACAATTTTGTTCTGATTTCCCAGTATTTGTTTTCGTAAAACAAATCGTTGACAATTGGCTGTTACAAACAACAATTAATCTCTGATCTAATTAATCTTTAACTTTCATATTAGGTTGCCTGTAGAAGACTCAACTGAACCCCATCTTCATCTCTTAGTTAAGATATCTTATAACGGACTGCGTTGCCCAAGGGTGTTCTTCAATTGAATGTGCTGCATAAAGGCTGCCTTATGTTTCAGTTGGTACGATATATATCGCAGTGATTCCAGTTAAGGAAACTACTCTTCGACAGCGCACGATTTGTTTCGGTTCCTGTTCTAGTTGGTATGAAGAGTTTTCAGCAACAGTTTAAGTTTAGTCTGGTTCACCTAGCTAAGCAATGGTTTCGCATCTGAAACTAGAAAGATAGTGCTACTTAGAGATAAATGTTGAAGTTGAGCTCACGTATCGCCAGATGTTTCATGAGAAGAGCAAAGATTTAGGAGCAACCATGTGGCTACACACCAGTAGTCAGATTCCCGATTAATGCGGTACATGGTGTAAAATAAAAAGAATATGGAGTTGGGCATTTCTTCCCTACACAACCCCCTTTTTCTCATCCACTGCGTGCTATCTGCCAATCAAGGCATGTTTATATGTCAGTTACTGTATCGAGTCCACGATGCATCAAGTGCTAGTGAAGATAAAACAAGCGGCTTTTGGCTTGCCCATAGTATGTCAGTCACCTAAAGAAATGATTGAAACATGCGCTGCTCCAACTAGACTGACCTATAACGGTGTGAGACACTAAAGTGACTACGTTTGGAGGTGTTTTTGTGAAAGCGCATGAGATTTTATGGGTTTCTGTTACTAGTCGATGCCCACTTTTGGCACGGTCGCTTCTTGAGGGTTAGTATAGTTTTCGATGGATTGACCGTGAACAGAAGAGGTACAAGCAGAATTTATGTAGACCAGCAAGTAACTGTGAGACAAAAACTGTAACTTCTGTTTCAGATTGGAGAGGCTAAGAAAAAGCTGCATTCTGTTGATATTCGGGCAGAAAATCGGTCGAAAAACATTGAAGAGTTTATCAGAAAACATTTTGTCCAAGTTCCATCACTCTGGTATCCCGATGATGGACCGAACGTGTTATTTTCCGGGGAGAGTTCGCCTCCTCGTAATAGCTTCTCCTTGAGCAATTACAGCATATTATACTAAACCGAGGTAGTAGAAAGCAAAAATTTGTACCAAATATCTTCCCCAATCTGTTATCTCTGAAGGTGCCTCAAATTGGCGAGTGTCTCAAAATTGGAGCAGATTAAGGCCCGTGGAAACATAAGGTTGGTGTGCCAGATTGCTACACTAAGGTTCAGAGCGATGATAGGATGTTCCTTTCCAGGACATCAATAACACTCGGCATGCAGTGGAAATCTGCCAGCTCCAATTTCGATGTAGCATCCATTTGAAGTTATGTTGTTCGCTGTAAGGTCGCCGCAAAACAACTCTAATTTGGCAGCTGATAGACCGAGGGAGTGTTTGTTACAGATGTCAAAACTAGTGCACGCAAAAACTAGTATTGCAATCAAAATAATACAAAAAGCAAGTCGTGTTATACCGAATGTACGACCTCAGCTTCCAAGACAGTTACCTTCCTTCAGAAACGAGCCATTACGATCGAACAGTTGAAAGAAGCGGAAGACATTGTAAAACGTCATCCGGTCCTCTGACTGAGCGGCCAACTCTAGAAACCTTTGACACAAGCCATCTTGCTGTGATTGATGCAACAGATGTGGGCGCATCTGACAAAATCTGATTAGGGATAAGAGGAAAAGTTCAACCAGTCGAAACAATACATAAAAAAAACAGACCCAATGGATCGTAACACTGAGAACGAAACTTGTATTGGTAACGTAAATCACCTAAGCATGGTTTTGTATTTCACAACACAATACAAGGAATTACAAGGAACTGTTGTGTACTCATCATTTGGAAAATGTCATGTTTTCCCTGTCTCTGGAACAGTGCTGATCGATAGCACGGGACGATCACACTTTTACACCGCATTTCACAAGAGAATGGGTTAGTTCATCTCTGAGTATGTGTATTACAGCAAGGTATGTCACATCCACCAACCCGCGCTGCACTGTAGGCGATCCGACCGGTCGAAGCACTCATCCGCTTGGGATTTATAACTATGGTGGAGTACTAATGGTTAGACACCGGAGTCTGTATGCCTAGAGAAGCTTCAAGTGGTGGGCCCCAAGTAGCATAAGGAGTCAGACGATAAGCTTCTGATGGGAAGCGCTCTGATTTGGATTCCACAACAGGGTGGCACGACTGAACTGTCCTATATCTGATGGAGGTGAATGAGAACAGTGGTAAAGCGACTTTCAGAGAAGGATACTGTTTGTCCAAAACACTTGTGATACTGATTGCGGGAGGCGAGAACAGGATCCTCGAAAAACCCGACTGAAAAACTAGATACTTCTCACAAAAAGATCCTACTGTCTGAGAGAATACCCGCAGCGAATCGTTTTGTTAGACTTTTGCCAGATTTTTAAATACATTCAATACGAAACACAATCTCGAACGTAGAAGTGTCAACTTCCACCAATCACTTCGTGCTGGTTTGAAGAAAAGCCCTGAAACCAGATTGGGAAACAGGCACTACAAGACGTTTTTCTGTAACAAATTACACTGGCTTTGTTTAGTGACAACCGAGCGTCCTGGTGAGAGGACGAAGAATATGACAGATCAACTTGGGAGCCCGTTAGAAGGACCCGGGCGCTGCCCCGTAGGGGCCAATGAAAGGCGAAGATTCATCTTTGCCAATAATCCTCGAATAGTGGTTTCACAGGAAGCTTACACAACTGAGAGAAATCAGTTGTCGCAAGAGCACTTTGCACATGGCCCTAGCAACCAGGTGAGACTCAAATGCACCATGAATGAGGTGCCTAACCTAATAAACTGCCACTAAATTGTGGAACAACGCAATCCCATCGGTAATCCGAATGCGGATAAAAGGGGCAAATTGAAAGATGCACGCAGTTCGCATACGCCCGTCAGCACTGAAGACAAGTTTATGGTTTCCTTACAATATAGACAACGCAGTCGAGTGGCAATAAACTGGCCAATAAGTGCCGAGACAGAAAGTAACGGCGGTCATGTTAGGCGCGGAACGAAGTGAGGGTTGTGTCGAGTTTTCTTCAGATGCACAGGAAAGGCTTTCAACTCAACACCCTGCTTGGCTCCCTATCTTCTCCATCAACTCCTCATTTTCTGTGGTACGTGAACAAAAAACGCGAGCTGCCATTACAAAACATTACCTTACATTATATGATGATGTGAAATTTGACAAAAATCCCACAAAGATACGTCGTCCCTCTGGACAATACACAACCGGTACGATTCAACGTGTGATCTCTTTGAAAGAAACCATTCTTTGACGGTTTCACTGCTGTATTTGGGAATATCGTCTCCCATACCAACTACACATTAGCCAATACTATTTATTTAGGGGTATGGGTACAGAACATCGATATTCGACATGATACTGACAACAGCTCCCACTACTTCGTACGGACTGACACTATTTTTGACGATTCTAACGTAAAGATTCGGAGTTTTAGACGTTTGAAAGCAGAAGAACACAGTCCAAACCCCTCCGAAAATCAGCATGGAATGGACACATAGTGTTGCTTTCTATTCTTCAGGCTCTTCTTCACATTTATTCGTAAGACGACGCAGAATAAGTGATGCGAAGAGTCTGGTTATAAAGGAGGCAGGCTAATCGCTCTGTGGTTGTCACGCTCATTGTGGGCACCCTTTTTGAAAATTGTCACTACTCTCGACTCACTCCAGTTGCTTAGGACCCTAGGATGATTACTTTAGCCCAGACAAAGGCAAACAAATTATACAAGCACCTACTGTGGATTCCACTTCCACTCTCTAACGAGGTGGAGTTTCTTCGGCACCACTAGCTTCGTGGTGCTCGAGCGACAAGCCACTCGCTTATTCCCGAAGCTTTGGGGGTTCCAGGGCTGCGTGGCGGGTCGAGAATCACTCCGAGCGAATTCGAGTAGCTAGTTGAATTAGTTTTGAAAGTGTCCAATCCAGTAACCCAGCTAAGTGAGCTGTTGATATTAATGGTTGTTTCGATCGTGGGAGACTTCTTTGGGCTTGTTACGAGTGTCAACTGGTGTAGTTTACACATATTTCCGGAGTCTCTCTACCTTCCTCCATCTCAGCAGCTTTGTAGACATATCAAGCTTAGTGTGGCGACTATCAAAGGGCAACCACGTAAGCAGAGGCTTTTCAGTTCAGTGGCTTAGAACCCCAGTAGAAACAGCAACAACGACTTCCGGATCATCAGAGGTGCACAATCTGTCACAGTGGTAAGGTCCAGTTTCTTTGTGACTGGATCCCAAGAAGGGAGCGAAGCGGTGTGAGGTGCACTGCCTTTTAGGAGAAGTTAAGTCACACAGGTTGAAAAGTTGTCATTCAATTCAGATGATTACGAATTTACCTGCTCACGCAAGGATGGTGAAAGTAATATCATTATAGCCACGGACTCAGTGCACACCATTACATTCTATGATTCAGCCACATGCACCAGACACCATACATCCAACGAAATCAATATTGTAGGACGCTCGTACGTGCAAGGAAGTTGGTGAAATTATGACCAAAATTGGCTGGTTTGATGAAACACAAAACTTCATGTATATGTTGCGCAATCAAGAACCCGATCTGAATCGTAATTACCTAAAATCGCTTCGGAAAGAGCTGCTTTTAAAAAACTACGGTGCAGTGTAAACACAACCTTAGGGAGAGAAGACATGAACAAGTGGCCTATGTTGGTGTACATAGAATGTGGATTTTGAATTAAGATTTACTATTTCAGTACGCCCTATGATGAGCGTGTGTGCAAAACGGTGGGNAGTGGCCTATTTGGTGTACATAGAATGTGGATTTTGAATTAAGATTTACTATTTCAGTACGCCCTATGATGAGCGTGTGTGCAAAACGGTGGGGAGATTGTACCGGAACCAAGGAAAAACCGGACAAATTCGAAATAACGTACGGCAAACAGCAGCTGGTCCTACAGGTAAAACATGTTTCCAACCCAAGGGTCGGATGCAAGTATCGTCAAATACATTCGACAAAGCGATGGAACACAGGGGCCGTCGATTGTTTCCTGTTGCTTGTTTTCCTTGGCAACGATAGTAAGTTTTGTTTCCGACAAATAAACAGAACAAGTGCACAGTAAATATTCCTTCTAACTGTACAGAGAAACGCAGCAAAAGCAAAGCCTATGTATTATAAGGGAGAAATTTCGACAAAAGAGTAAATTTGACCCGCCTCTGGGAGGCGCCCTTTTGTCCTTTAATAATACATTGGCATTGAGGACCAGGAATGATAACTAAAAGGACAAACATACCGGAGAGCTTCGATCAATCTGTTTTTGAGCAGGAGTACCTCCACAACCTCTTCGTTGGAAAAGCTCAGTCGCTGCAACAAGAGGGGTAAGGGAGAAAGATGAAGGGTGAGAATTAAAGAAAAAGTGAGGGAACTGATACGAAAGGTGTCTGACATCATTGCTTGAAACCAGCTCACGACTATCACAGTTCTTAGTGGCTACGGCTCACAGACAGACTCAGTGAAATTGAGGATATGGTTCATATTGAGGTCAACAACTAGAAACCCGTGCTTGCACAACACACAGGTTATTCTGGGGAGATTACCTCAGGTGAGAGAACACTTCTGGTCGGTCGCTTCAGGTAACCTTTACAGAGTAAGGCAACTGTAATGAAACGGTAACCCCGTCAGCTTCACCACTACAGAAAACGAAGGAAATCACGCATAAAAACGCCAAATGAATCGCTCAGTCCTAGCTCTGATGAGATGCTGAAATGGGTATGCCAACCGAAACCCTGAGTCGACTCACTAAACTATCAGATCTTGATGGGCTGATATTACTAGTGATGGTGACATCCGTCGGATGTGAACACTCGATATGGGCGCCCTTTTAGCTAAACTTCGCGGCCATCTTAGTGGAACAGGAGTATTGGAAACACAGAAAAACCCTGAGCACAGAGGTCTAAAAACCCCTGATCAGGAATCGAACGAACATGTCTGTGGTCACGGCCCTTGGCGTCATTCAGCTTGATTAACTTACTCAACATTGTCTATTCTGATAGTTCGGATACGTAGCTGTGCGTTTCACATCTGCAAAGTGCTTCTACAAGACTGGGAGGGATCAAACGCAAAACTCGTGATTGAAGACCAGTCAATCGACGCTGTAGACTAATTTATTTACCTGGGGAGATCACCATCATCATCATCATCATTCACATCTGCTGCTTCTACAAGACTGGGAGGGATCAAACGCAAAACTCGTGATTGAAGACCAGTCAATCGACGCTGTAGACTAATTTATTTATTTACGGAGATCACCATCATCATCATCATCATCAAAGGCAGCAACATCAGTGTTGGCAATGATGCTTCACTGCCGTACAACCATAAGGTTC
>NW_008751782.1:1302480-1314883 GCF_000715545.1 Opisthorchis viverrini
GACACATGGCTCGGCGTTACTTCGGTTTTTCTGTCACGGGCGGGGTATCCAGTGCGACGGTACGATCCATGCTGTTTTATGGATCAGAAACGTGACCTGTATGCGCAGAGGATGTTTGAAAGCTTTCGGTGTTTGACCATCAATGCCTCTGGTGGGAATATCGGATTATCAATGCTGAGTTAGTTCCAAGAAAAAGGAACTTTCCCACGATTGATGAGCTATTCAAGCTTCATCTGTTACGCTAGTTGGGACATGTACGTGGCATGCTGAAGGGTAGTCTGTCTTAGAGCTATTTTTACTCAGTACTGTGCTGAGTGGAAGCAACAGAGGTGGATAGCGAACTGTGAAGATAGCAACTAGTAAACTCAGCCGGGTTAACGACTGCCGCTTCCCTAGATTGGGATCCCGAACTTAACTCATTGGTGGTTAATCGCACACCAGGTTCAATCTAGCAATCAATGGCGCTGATGCGTCGAAGCTATCACCTACAATGCGTACCTACCCAGTTTCCCGTTCCATCAGAGTAATACACAATGCGAACTAACCGATCATACCACGCTTCCCATGTTTGGCTGTCTCTTACGCTCTTCCATTTTTCGAAACTGGAAGCTGGAAGCAATGTACACCCGGTTTACAGATGATCAATCGAATGTTCCTTTTCATCGGCATACAAACATAAACTGAGCGATCCTTGATACTGAAATAAAAAAGTGGACCCGAATTGGCCAAAGCCCTACTGTTGTGCGAAACTGGTCATCTATGAAGCCGGCTCATCCTTGTGCAGTGCGAAGCAGTCAGGTGAATTTGGTGAAAACATGATCACTTGTGAGGAAACCGTCGTTACACGGCTTCTATCTTGAAATGTGACAGAAAACTGTCATACTGGAGTGTGTATTTGCGGTGGCATTGAAACCATTAGTTGAGTCAGTAACCAGTTGCCTCAGACACGAATGTACAACATAGGGTGGCAAAATGTAGTTCAGTGAGCCAGACTTGAACGATACAGCCCCCAGCATGCCAGATTTAGCGTATTTTATGGGACGGTTGTCGAGAGGCTACTGATGAAGCCCAACAATCTGAGGCATGACTGAAGTTCACTCGCCCTTGGTCTGGAAAAATCTGTTGTAAGTAAATGAAGTAAGTGCCGAGAGATGCACAACAAACACGAAATATAACTAGTATGACAAAAACAGGCAAATATTAATCACGGCGATCGATGTTACACCCCAGATGACTGAATTCGAATGAGAAATTTACCAAGTCCTGGTGAAGTTATTAGACTGATCGGGCGAAAAATTCGCTCATAAACACAGAAAAAAGGTTGACGGTCTATCACAATAGAGTAGTGTTGAGTATTCGATGGATACTTTGATCACTTACTTTCAGCATGTCAATTGCAAGCTGGCCAGCTGCAGGATAGACGGACTCCAAAGCTAGCAACTGTAACGCCTAAAGGGGGAGCAGAAAAGAAGAGCATAGATGATGGGAAACGGGACCAGATGCAATGTCGAGAAATAGGGCAACAACTACTGTCAATGAACTAATGCGAAGCAGAAATACGAGTACAGGTCCGCCTTAATGGAGGTAAGCGCTTTACTGACCACTCGGCCAGGAATTTCGAAGGTCAGGAGGGTAAAATCTGATTGGCGAAGCCTGGAAACCACGGGGGAATTTGTAAACATTCCAACAAACTCAGACTCTGAACAATGGTAGTATGAGGTTGGCATCTGGAGTGGCAAAATGGATGCCCATTCAACCGAGTTTTGATCCCCGGAAGAGTACGCTGAGCCTCTGAATTGCGTCCGGCGGCTCACCTACAGAAAATGCTCGACTTTATTCGAACATTGGTTTTCCTACCTACTTGTTACCCAAACATCGCTCTCAGCTGTTATGATGCCACCCAAGACCATGTAAGGTGCATAAACTAGTTACCGAAATTCACATTCAGTGTTAGACTAGATCGTTTGCATAGTAAGCACCCCAACAGTGAATGGAATGAAGGGAATCAAGGAACTAAAAACAGAAGACAGGCCAGCTGAACAACCCAAGTTGAACCGAAAGGCTCCGTAGCTAACGAGAAACGCGGTTTCCTAGCTTGAATGTAATATACCATTATCACAGACAGTTGACGGTAATGATACATCAGTCTGGATGATACAAATACTGGGGAAAATTTTCCCAGTTGGAAGTAAATGAAAGGGGTATTGGCGCTTGAAACCACAGGGTCCTGGGTTGGACAATCAACAATGTATCGCAGAATATGTAACTTCCAGATGATACCCCATCCATATGAAAGTAGACGACATCAACGTCTGGCTCAATGTGGAAGTCATATACGGGACAAATAAACAATTAATTCATTGGGCAATGTGGCCGATACGGTGTGAAGTTCAAGGGAGTTGGGGCGAAGGTACGTTGGCAGAGCAGAAATAAGCGAGAGATTCGATCCATTTCAATGTGTCTTTTCGTTTACGGTAAGTGTACTTAGAGTTTATATTTTCCAAAATACTGAGAACACTAGGATATAGAGTTAGCGATCGCATGAAAATAAGGTAGTGGTAACACAACAGTTTCACTGTGTTGCTTCCTAACCAAGAATCATTAAGAATATCATACAACACAAAACTGTATACATTAAAGACGGATAAAATCTAGCTACATAGTTCGGTCGAAATAGCACGCTCGGGATTGACAACACTAGTACTACGTCCTATGGATCTCTAATATGGGTTAAAAGTACATCAGCACTAATTATTACAGCAAACGCTTTGATTCCATTTATCGTAAACCTAGTTTAGGAGCGGAAAACAGAGATGGCATTAGGGTAAGGAAGAAAGCAATATGACAAGCATTCTCCGGGCAACGATGAGCAAGCGCTACTTAATTCAGAACTCAATGCTACTTTTGTTTCTGTAAGTATCCCGAGTGTCTGAAGACGTTTAGGGATCAATGTAGACAGTCGACAGCTGACCTCAGTCACATTCACACATTCAGTGCAACAGGACAGACGATAGGTTGAATGGTTTTGCTCGTGTCCTAACTCCAATTGTTATGATAAGAGTAAGACCAGTGCAGTAACGATCATCTTGAATGGGACCCTACGAGGTCGGAGATCAAATAGACTCCCATTACATCTAGTGTTGCCATCTGCTGACATTATTTTAAAATCTCACACCAGTTCTAGATATTTTCACTTCAAATTCCGATAGTAAGCACGGTGTAAAGTTAACCAGTCATAGGTTGAAGTCCGGATTGAGTTTCTAGCAAGATAAACTATAGGTAACTTATTGTCACTAGTACAAACAATGGGAAAAGATGTCCGATCCGCTCATTTTTCACATCTAAAAAAATCATTCAGCTGGAGCAGATAGGGGTTGAGTGTACTAGCAATATACGTGCTATATACAGAGTAAGACCATGGTTATGCATGCTTCAGAGAACGAGTGTTTATGAAAGACCCCATGAGGACAGAAGACCATGGAAACAAAACGTTCAGGAAGACGGATTTTGTTTATGGCACTCGAACTTTACCAAATCAATTCAACAGTGGGCTTTATAGAGCTTTCCTTGCTCAGGAAGACCACAGAACACGGTTTTCACGGCCGGCAATGCGGATATATACATGGTGTTTCTGTGTATTGTCGCGACGTTTCTAAATAGAAAAGTTGATCTGGTTGACTAAGAATCCAGTCACATAAGAACCATGCTTACGACGGTCAATCGCAGTAGCTGAGAAGCAAACCAGTGTCAACCTCAACGTTGTTTGATTTAAAAACCCAAGCTGTTGGGTGTAATAAGGCTTTCTGTGAGGTAGCAGAATCAAGTAAACAACCATATATACATTTGAATTCTCGTGCGAAAATGCAGTTGACTTTCAGGTGCATAACAATGCTAGACCGGTTAGGTGCGCGTAGAACAACCGAAAACACTCAGGGCTGGGTTCAGATCGCGGAACACACGGTCAAGAGTTCATGCCCTAGGCCCTGATCTACTGGTATTCCGTAGATTTCAGCATACACAGGTGACTCCAACCCTCGGTTAGGTAAGCGCAGTTAAAGGATCGCTTGAAAGCAAGATTTGGAGCTACCATCCCAATAGAGAACGGACGATAGCAAAAAACTTACAATGTTTGCTAGCAGCTTCCATTTTAATGAAGATAACACAACATCAACCAGATATGTTTCTAGACCCTTAACTCAGTGACATCTTCGGGGAGGCAGTATCCAGCGCTGCACGGTTAATAATACCACTAGACGGAAGGACATCTGTCGTCGGGATGTTGCTCACATCATCATCATCATCGACAGCATGACATCAGTGTTCAACACCGATGCTTCACTGCCACACAACCATGACTTATTTGCAAGCTTTATTGTAAAGAAAAGAATAAAGGTGGATGGGGGAGGGACTTAGTGCTAGCTTAACACAATCATTCTGAGGTNAACGCCACTGACATCGGTTGGCAGCCATATCTTGTAGTGTCTCCAACCAGGCACAGTGAGGATCACGCGGTCCCCATCCTGGAAGGCCAGTAGCACCGACAGCACCCAAGCGCTTCGTGATCTCCTTCATACTCCTCTGCCAGGTCATGGGTTGGCCACCTCTCCGTTTACGCCACTCTGAATTGGGCATGGAAAACAGTACTCTCTTCGGCAAACGATGGTTCGGCATACGTAACACATGTCCCAACCAACGCAGCTTCTGGTGTTGGACACATTCTTCAATGGAAGTACCCATTACACAACCGAAAACGCGCTTTCTAACTGCCTCGTTACGGATTCGCCGACATCAACCCACGCGAGCTATGGTTCTGAGACAACGATTGTCGAACACCTGAAGACGTCTCAGGTCCGATGCTCGAATAGGCCAAGTCTCACAGCCATACAATAAAACAGCCCGTACTGTAGCTTGATACACACGTCCCTTCAGATTCAGCTCACAGCCTCTGGCCGATGATACCGTGGGCTAAACCTGCTCATTTCGTAGCTAATTCCCCGTACCCATTATTAGTTTACATGACGAACCCCACCCGCAACCCACCGGACATATATGCTTTGCCAGAAAGAAGCGCAAAATGGCTGACCAATGAATAATGTTACTGAGAATATGAATCGTTAGGATACTCTGTAATAGGAAGCAATCTTTTGAAAACGGAGGAGCCGAGACAGGGCTTAGAAGCTGACTTACAATCGGTTTTGAATCGGCTAACAGACGACTTTGAATGCAATAGCTCAGCTGATCGTATTGTTCCAGTCGGGCGATCGTACTGATCAAGAGTTCATGAACAGAATGCTAGAATGGTAGAGGAAGAGAAACAATGATGGCGGGGGGTTCGTCTAGTGATTAATCCAAACAAGATCAAATGCAGCTAACTGGTGATGATACTAGACCGCTCAGACAATGTACTCGTATGCGACTTCTCTATTCTGCCAGAGCTCCAGCGGCGATCGTATGGCTGTCATGTGGCGCTGAACGAGTAAGCACATTTAGGTGCCGTGTTTCTCAGTAGATGTGAAACAGGGGCCCTCGAAATAGATAATAATAGACTGGTGCACAACATCACCCAAATATGGCAATGGCAACGAGAACTCGTCAAAAAGCATTGCGCAGCTAGCATTCTTGCCTTACAAATATGATACTGACGCGACAGAAATCAAGTTGGTTAAGGCCTGTCTGAAGCACGCTAGTCACCGAGTTCCTCGTCAAGCTCTGGAACGGGCTGGAGACAATAACCAGAGTTTTCTGCATAGCATGACGCGAACTAACGAAAGCACTGATCACCAAAATGTACTCCGTTAGTTCGCTGCGAACCGACGGGTGGGTGCCTGGCTAAAGACGGTTTCCCAATTGACGGAATAGTGTCATACAAGTTTTGGCTTCTGCCTTACAAACAATGTATTTCGTAAACGGGTTCTTCTCACACTCCCCCCTCATGCGTTGTTGAACACAGGTCAATATGTGTATGCCTTAGCATCTGACACATGCACTATTGTATAGGAAGCAATCGATGCCGTTCCCTCCTCGGACATGTGAATGTGAGACAGAACTAAGTCAGGGGATCTAAAACGCGCTGCATACGGAATTAGCCGCGAGTGCGAACAGGCAGTCAAGCTCAGCTGAACCGAGCTTGCCAACCAACTGCACGCGCAGCCAGGACACGACGGTGAACAACTGGGTGTCCCGGCGGCACTGAAAGGAAGGAAACTTTCCGAAAATACACTCGCTTGCATGCTGATTTAGTTTTGACGGGAGATCCAACTGAATCCGGCTGAATCTCTCGTTTATAATGTTCTCTCAAGGCATTCTTTGCTAAACAGGCGTACTAGGGAGAACAGACCCGTCAGCCGCGTTTTGGAAATGTAGGAATACGAAAATCGCAGTTCTCTTATACGTGTGGCGTTGTTCTAGCTCCTGAGGGAGTGTGAAGGTTTTGTCAAGGCAACCCTCACAGTCCCACTTACTGCTATCGAGTTAATGCTTCAAGGACTATCATAAGGCAAGAAGGAAAGTGACACCAAGAATCTCATTACGACCGGGGTCGACCTGATTGCTGACCTCTTTTTGAAAGTGGACACTGTCACCGATCCCCTCAGTTTTCAGTCGGCATGATATTCGACACCTCGATCCATTCACTGAGTGATCTCCGTCCGAGGTTACCCTCAGGTACCGTTATCAAAGCGTAACGCCAGAACTGGCTGTGTTGGCATGAACTGATGAGGCCTTTGAGGGGAACGGTTTCTGTTTCACCTTAACGATAAAATCACTCGGCTACGCAAACGTTACCATTTTCTCAGCAATGCAATTGATTAGTGAGTCGAAACGAAGCAACCATGAATTGCCTTTCAGCTTTTTTGTTCTAAGTATATAAAAAAGACGAGGAAAGTCTACGAAGGAACACCTCTTGAAGAGTGTGAATGCACGCATGACTGTTCACAATCATTCACCACCACATATTCGTTCACCAAAATAGCACACCTGATAGTTAAGCGATACGGACATAATTTATTACCGCCAAGCCCTTAAACAGGACTGCCTTCCTGAAGCAACCGCATCATCTGCAGGCGGAGAAAACACTGTCCTTGATCTGAGATGAGAAAGTTTGGGTCATCGTCCCTCCTGGTGGAAGCCGAACTGTTCCAGTTGAGAGAAAAACTCACTGTGCAAGCAGCACCAGCAGTTTTCAAGCTTTTGCACGACCTTCGGACTCAGTGCGATGTGATCAGTAGTGTTTTCGGGTCCATCAATTAATATGATCGATCGATTCATAGTTCCAGCCTCTGCACTATCTCGGGTTCCCCGTTTGATGCAATATCCCAGAAAAATACGTACAAAAAATAATGCATCCGAATGCCCCAAAACACAGCTTATCACTTGATAGGAAGCACAGGGCCGGTTGTGTGTCCTAAAACGAGTCAAATCCGATCCGACTCATTCTATGGTTCGCGCCCAGGCCTGCTGATGCCACTGGTGAGATAATTATTTAGCCAATCAGCAAACGGTGCTGAATTCGATGGGTATGAAAGATGGAAGACAGATTTACCCAAATCGACAGTCAAATTGAGATGGATGAACTGGGTTTGAGATTTGCCCGACTCAATGCATGTGTGAGTGATCAATGGGAGAACAAACCAACACGAAACCACTGGAGTTAGCTAATGACAGGCTACAGGAATTCGGTGTGATGGATGAAGGGACGGGGTAGGATGAAGGAAATGTTTCACTTAGATTGATTCTGAACTGAACGGGAAAAACCGTTTCAAAAAAATCGATGAGCGCTGGTAAGCGGGAATCAAAGGGGTGAAAAACTGATGCCAGACACGAATCACTTTACTAGGCAACAACGTACAACTGCAAATCAGATAGTGCAGGACGATTTTTATTGCGTTGATTGTTCCTTAAGCAGAATGATGGACACCCAAGCAAACGTTGGGAAGATGGCTACCACAAACAAAGTCGCGATAGGTAACGACATCGTATTTTGGTTGTTACAGAGACACCAGTGAAATACACACAACCTCGCCTCACATGCATTTGGACGGGTGCAATGGTTAATACGGGGCGAGATGGCTCACGTGGTTAGAGCGCGAACCTACTGGCCGGAAAGTCCGTGGTTCGAACCCGACCTTCAGCTCTCGACTTCCCTGTCTAGGCTTGGGCAAGCTGGCAGTATCCCAGTCCTCGTGCTTCCTTCAGGTGGCATGGCAGCTAAGCGCGGAAGGGCGTTACAGCTGAACGATTTATTTTTTTTACCACAAACAAAGTCGCGATAGGTAACGGCATCGTACTTCAGTTGTTACAGATACACCAGTGAAATGCACACAACTTCGCCTCAAATGCATTAGGACGGGTGCAGTGTTTATACCGTCAACACTGCGTCGCGGCATTCGTCCCTGAACGGTACCCAAATGTGATCACAGCATGATGGGTGAGTATTTGGTGCCCGTGGAATTCAAAAGCGTTAGCTGACTATTGAAGGACGCGAAAGTTTCAAATAATTACCGAAAGATCAATAGCTAGGAATTTTGCAATCTTTATCGAACCACTCCGAGGGACCTGTAAAGGATGCTGTGTTCATGCATATTGTGGGGTTTGCGGGATGTGTATTGCTCACATTCACATCACTCTCGTTTTGAACAGTCGTCCTCCTGTCCTAGTGCAATTATTCTGATGAATCCACACCAAAGAGATGGGGAAGCACTGAACTCGAGTTCCCCTCTTATTAGGACTCATCAGCAGTGCATTTCTAATGGCCGTCCCGGGTTTTGAAACTGACACCTGACATGCGAGGCAAGCATGTTATCACTACTTCAACAGCGCAAGTTGGACGCACCGAAACGACGACCCTAACTGCCCTGGTTGTGACCATCGACGTGTTCAATGTATTTCACTGAAAAGTATGTTCGAGTTTCCAGAGTCCGCCAAACGGTAACGATCAAGGCACTCATTTAGGCGTCACATTTTTATGCTACTACTACCGATGTGGAATATCAGTCATACACATGCAAAAAAAGGTGTAGGGGATGATGGTAGAAACACAGTGAGCAGAAATTATATCTTACATCTTGCAGGGGAACAACTCACATCTACATGGATCTCATGTTCCACAAGTGAACGAATGTACTCCACCAGGACTGCGTATAGAAGAGAACGGACATGAGGGTTCTGAAAAAAAACAAGGAGAGGCGCGTGAATCGCTTACGTTTCCAATAATCAATGTTGAAACAGCTAGTAAAAAAGGTAGGATTGTGAAGGTTATGGAATAAAGCCACCATATTCTGCGCTGCTGGAACTATTCCCAAATTGCGGTGCCTGTGTGCAAGCTGTTCCATACTAGAATGGTAGCGAACCTACTGAAGCAAATCGATGTGAGATTCCGTGAGAAAAATCGTTCAACTGTAACATCCCCTCGATGTCTAGCTACCAGGCTACGAGGAGGAAGCACGAGGTCCAGGTTGCCCAAGCCTAGACAGGAGCAGTCGAGATGCCGGGGCCAGGTTCGAACACGAACCTTCCTTTTGGTAAGTTCGCGCTTTTAACAGTGAGCTATCTTGAGTTTTTCGTAACATTATCAGTCTAACAAGTCTGAAGCAACACAATATTCGCTGCAGCCTGACGCTGTGGAAACTTGCACGTATATCATGTGAGGAAAACAAATGGTGAAGTAAACAAACAATTTGGCGTACAGGATTTGTGCCCGTAGTTCGTCTGTCCCATCGGCATAGGGTTAACACCAATGTCAAAATCTCCAAAGTGCTGCATGCCTTTGGTGCAGTTCCTCCAATGAAGAGGACATATTCACGGGTCGCAGCTCCTGTTTTGTTGGCATAAGCCTGGGTCACGAGACGAACGTCAGCCAGCCATTTCAGGGACGCATTAGTTACCTCTACTTTTCAAAAAGTGATTTTGAAGGACAGCGTGCATGTCTCGACTTTGCATGGTCCCAAGCAATTGCACAATTCTATAAAACTTGCAGCGGACTTACAATTGAGATGCTGACATTATTGGAGGGAATGAACATCCATATTGGATGGGATTTCTGAAAGTGATCTCTTTGAGAGCTATTAGAACGTTCCTATCAGACTATGGATACCGTGAATTCAAGGAAACTAAACACATGCACCCGTATAACAAGAAGACTAAGAACGTCAAACAGCTGCAGATATGTGCTCCACAGAACTCCCAGTCAGCTGGATCTCAGCCTCTCAAGACTCTGCATGTCAACTAGGAGGTAAAGCGAACATAAGAGTTTGTGGGATACAGCTGCGATTGGCATACTCACTAGAAAACTCAATTTTATCGCAAAAACAAAAAGTGAAGCAGCTGTACTACCGGTCATCGAGTATCTTTATAACGGAAGATCCGTACTTAAGACAGTGACCTAACTCAAAATAGTCTGTTCAGTCAGGGACTTTGTCACAGGTGCCCAAGACAAAAGCTGACAATACAAAGGTACACAACAACCTCGTTTCAACATCGATTTCAGTTGGATTAATGTTATCATCATCGGGGCGAGAAACAGGGGCACCCTGTCGCTTTTCCTTCGCGTATTTCGTTGAAACCGCCCCAATACGCAGCTCAAACCTGCTTAGCGTACATTCTAACCAATTCCGATTAGTGAGTGGGACTGGTAGAGCTCATCAAGTTCACACCACTCATCAGAACAGTCATCACGTAATTATTCTGGTGAGTCTACACGTTTGCCAGTTCACATGTGAAAATTCAGATGCATCCAGAGTGTGCTGGTGGAGTAGTGGTAACATGCTGGCCTCGCGTATTAGGAGGTCAAACACCGGCACTGCTGACGAGCTCTAAGGAGAGCGCAACTCGTGTCCGAAGCTTCCCCACATGCTGGCTCGCGTATTAGGAGGTCAAACACCGGCAACTGCTAAGAGCTCTAAGGAGAGCGCAACTCGTGTCCGAAGCTTCCCCTTTCGGCGTGGACTCGCCAGAGTAATTACACCAGGACATGAGGAAGACTGCTCAAACTAGAGTGATGTGAACCTGAACTCCAACAGATTCCAGAGTTTGCGAAAAAAAGTTGTCCACAGGATTGAAGGCAGTGTAACAAGTGTGTATGATTTACATGTATAAAGGTGTGTATAAATTCCGAAGCAACACGTAGGCACACCGTTGCGAACCCCCAACTGTCGATAACCACTGGATAAAGTTAGTGCACTGTTGAACTCCTTACCTCATTCCCCTGCGCGACGAGAAATATATGGGTGTACAACTCACTTTGGGAAACGGTGAAAGGACGTTGGAATGCTGGGGCATACCCGTCTTCAATGGCCATAGACTGAAAGTGAAAAAGACATGATACCCGGCAAGATCATTTCAGCTATTCGGCAACACGTGATAGTAATAATAACCACGTGGCAAAAATAAAAAAGTGATCTCCTCCCCGGGAGGAGTGGCTCCACATCCAGTTAAACCTCAAAACGATGACATTATATGAACAGTTGCTTGACCAGCGGAGAGTACTGACTGCGACAAGTCTACGTGTGATTCGCCCAGTTTTAGTGTGGGCAACCAATCAAGGATTGAACCCCAGTCTAGTCATGTCCAAACGCCGAGAAGTTTCACAATATGCCGACATTAAGGGTGTTTCCTATAACAGGCCCAAACACCGAATTTTTTATAGACATTTCGCCGTCCCATTGGACACCAGCCCTCGGAGTATTCTGAATAGGAATTCAGTCCGTCACTCAGAAAAAGTCTTCTACTTGAATCGAATAGAAGCACCCCGTTGGAGCGGACGGATCTTGATTCTCTGAGACGCTCCATCCCCAGTTAAACAAAGGTAGTTTTAGGGTGCAAAGCCGGGACAAAAGAACAAATACCCTGATCAAAAATAGAAGCACCAAATGCGGCGGTTGAAAGGCAACAGAAACTTACCATCCTCCTTGATGCGGCCGAGTTCTCTGTTTCCTCATCTGCGGGAAGAGTGGAAAAGCTCGAGTAGGGCCCCAGAATAGTAGGGTGAACTGGAGACTTTCGGCGCGAATGTGGATGACGCATTTCCGCGAACCGCTTGAAAATATAAGCAAAATCGTCAAGTCTCTGGTTCAGCCCATCGGCGTGGAAGCTATAGTCTCCATCAAAATCGGATGCCTCATAGCTCAAGGCCTCGGAAACAGATTGATTATAGAGAGTAGTGCAGTAATCGAGTAAAATCCGTTTGCCATCCTCCCGATTGACTAAGAAATCCACAACGTGGGACTAGTAGGACGGGGGGGGGGGGGGGAAATGAACCATGAAAGAATGCCTTGGTATGGAATGTCTACTGGGGGTATCGAAAGCACAACGAATGCAAATGAAAAACCTAAACCAGACCGACGAAGCTGTGAAATCAACTAGACTTGAGGTATATGAGGATGATGCTTTCCCCACAAGTAACTGGTAG
>NW_008751782.1:1315715-1317225 GCF_000715545.1 Opisthorchis viverrini
TCTAAGGAGAGCGCAACTCGTGTCCGAAGCTTCCCCTTTCGGCGTGGACTCGCCAGAGTAATTACACCAGGACATGAGGAAGACTGCTCAAACTAGAGTGATGTGAACCTGAACTCCAACAGATTCCAGAGTTTGCGAAAAAAAGTTGTCCACAGGATTGAAGGCAGTGTAACAAGTGTGTATGATTTACATGTATAAAGGTGTGTATAAATTCCGAAGCAACACGTAGGCACACCGTTGCGAACCCCAACTGTCTGATAACCACTGGATAAAGTTAGTGCACTGTTGAACTCCTTACCTCATTCCCCTGCGCGACGAGAAATATATGGGTGTACACGTCACTTTGGGAAACGGTGAAAGGACGTTGGAATGCTGGGGCATACCCGTCTTCAATGGCCATAGACTGAAAGTGAAAAAGACATGATACCCGGCAAGATCATTTCAGCTATTCGGCAACACGTGATAGTAATAATAACCACGTGGCAAAAATAAAAAAGTGATCTCCTCCCCGGGAGGAGTGGCTCCACATCCAGTTAAACCTCAAAACGATGACATTATATGAACAGTTGCTTGACCAGCGGAGAGTACTGACTGCGACAAGTCTACGTGTGATTCGCCCAGTTTTAGTGTGGGCAACCAATCAAGGATTGAACCCCAGTCTAGTCATGTCCAAACGCCGAGAAGTTTCACAATATGCCGACATTAAGGGTGTTTCCTATAACAGGCCCAAACACCGAATTTTTTATAGACATTTCGCCGTCCCATTGGACACCAGCCCTCGGAGTATTCTGAATAGGAATTCAGTCCGTCACTCAGAAAAAGTCTTCTACTTGAATCGAATAGAAGCACCCCGTTGGAGCGGACGGATCTTGATTCTCTGAGACGCTCCATCCCCAGTTAAACAAAGGTAGTTTTAGGGTGCAAAGCCGGGACAAAAGAACAAATACCCTGATCAAAAATAGAAGCACCAAATGCGGCGGTTGAAAGGCAACAGAAACTTACCATCCTCCTTGATGCGGCCGAGTTCTCTGTTTCCTCATCTGCGGGAAGAGTGGAAAAGCTCGAGTAGGGCCCCAGAATAGTAGGGTGAACTGGAGACTTTCGGCGCGAATGTGGATGACGCATTTCCGCGAACCGCTTGAAAATATAAGCAAAATCGTCAAGTCTCTGGTTCAGCCCATCGGCGTGGAAGCTATAGTCTCCATCAAAATCGGATGCCTCATAGCTCAAGGCCTCGGAAACAGATTGATTATAGAGAGTAGTGCAGTAATCGAGTAAAATCCGTTTGCCATCCTCCCGATTGACTAAGAAATCCACAACGTGGGACTAGTAGGACGGGGGGGGGGGGGGGAAATGAACCATGAAAGAATGCCTTGGTATGGAATGTCTACTGGGGGTATCGAAAGCACAACGAATGCAAATGAAAAACCTAAACCAGACCGACGAAGCTGTGAAATCAACTAGACTTGAGGTATATGAGGATGATGCTTTCCCCACAAGTAACTGGTAG
>NW_008751782.1:1317714-1347977 GCF_000715545.1 Opisthorchis viverrini
GGGGGGGGGGGCGAGAAATGAACCATGAAAGAATGCCTTGGTTAGGAATGTCTACTGGGGGTATCGAAAGCACAACGAATGCAAATGAAAAACCTAAACCAGACCGACGAAGCTGTGAAATCAACTAGACTTGAGGTATATGAGGATGATGCTTTCCCCACAAGTAACTGGTAGGTTGGATAAATTCAAATTTTAGCTTTTAAATTCTCCTTGGACAAACCGCCAATGGTATGTCAACCCGGTTAAAGCTCAGAACACCCACTTTATTCTCAACTTTGTTGAGTAGGACTTCCTCAACAGTGTCTACAAGAGTAGCGTGAGCGTTTTCTGAATAACACGAGACAGCTGGCTAACTGATTACCCGAGGGATCCAAAAACGACCGTATTGGGGCATTAGAGGCAGAAATAACTCGGACAAAAAGGTATTTCGGTAGCTCAAGACTTTCCCCAGTGTGGATCCATTTTACAAGTACTGACCAAAACGTTTTTGGAAAGCGTTCCAGGTAGTATTGACTTTGTTCCGCAAAACACCGGAGAACGGTATCAACCACCTGCTACATCCGAGTAGCTACCAACGGAGACGGCGTTCCTAAGAGAAAACGATCGAGGTTTTACGGTGAATACATTCGCTAGAAACCCTAAAGCGTTCCAACGACACTGAGGGAATAACGATTGGACAGCGATGTTTGGCCGATAGGCTTAGCCGTAAAAACCAATTGGACAGGGCCTTACTCTGCTTAATAACGGAGAAACTGTCGCAGGAATTAACACATCGGACCGAAGTTTGAAGCAGTTCAAATTCAAAGTGGGATGAGTAGTACGAGGTCGGCCGCATGTGTGACCGACGTCGCAGGAATATTCGACGATTGGTGGGGCCTTGTTGAAGAAAGGGCTCCGCTGGACGGAACGCATAGTACTCAAATGATAAAACTCCAACGATAAAAGAACTGAAAAGTACATTGTCTGTGCTACCACAGTGGTAATGGAACATTAATACCAACAGTTTCTCTTATTCGTGGATGAAAACCAAGCTTCCCCAAAATACAAGAATTCTATGGATTCCACCAAAATCGCCGGATGAAAAGAAAGGCTTTTCCAAGCTGGCTCAACCGAACCAACGAGGAATTTACAGGAGAAGGACAAAAACTTATTTTACTCCGATCTGCGTCACACTCACACAAGACTGCCGTTATTCAAATTCTAATTGAGTCTCCCGTGAAAACCAAATTGATTTGCAGATGAGTGTAGTTCTCGAAAACAGTGCAATTTGGGTTCAAGTAGATCATAAGGTCGACGGAAACTCGGGGACTGCGTCTACCTGATGAGCCCCAAGAAGGGCGAAACCGGTCGTGGGCTGTCGAAGAGTTTTCAGCAACCTTGTGAGTAGTTTCCTTTATCTAAAATATGCTGTTATCCAAGAGGAGTATGAACACAGTTTGGTCAGATATCTTCAATTTACAAAAAACGATGATGAAATAAATGTGATAAAAAGGTGAGTAGTCCGAAAAGATCGAAGACTAAATTCTGAAGTGTCCAAACTCTCCCAAATTGCCACAATCCCTCCTAGAATGACGCTACCACAACGGAGGATCATCGAAAACCTGGCTCGCAACAGCTAAGGCTGATGCGTAACTATGTAAAGCAACCGAACAGTTGGCGCTGCGCTGCATGACTATCAGTGGTGGCAAATATTGTTGGGGCTCGCTCAACCCCCCTCCAAGGAAGACAGTCATCGTAAATTAAATTGAAGTAAAATAGGGTTAATTTCAACGATTTGATGCAATATCCCTAATGGCCCAGTCAAAGCCCTGAATGTCAACATTTTCCACTGTTTAAAACTCAAAGTATTGAAACCAAGAAAATACACTTCGATTCCTCACATGTCAAAGGCCCTTTTACAAAGCGATGGCTCAATGGATAGCGACATTTTTATCGGTATGTCAAGTCACAATCCATGACACACTCAAAGCCGACGTATTCTCTAGCAGGGGGTAGTCGCAACAAATACATTAAATTAGGGATCATTGACAAATTGAGTGATTCTAACCGGTCTCGTTGAATTTATGCAGCACCAGCCGGAACAGGAACTAGATCAAATCCATTCCCGTTCAACGAGGAACACAGTTAGTCCTATAAGACCGAAGGAAAAACGTGAATGCCTTATCGGATATATTTCGTTTCATGGATAAACGCCCACTATAGAGTCTATCTCTTGAAACGTCTATTTACGATTAGCCGTGTGTGTTGTGTCTACAGAAATATAATGTGATGCATTTCGTCATCGAGCAGCGTCTCGTGTCTCCTCAGTGGTCATTATGGCAGTTGGTACGAGGCGAGATGGCTCAAGTGGTTAGAGCGCGAAGTTACTGACCGGAAGGTCCGTGGTTCGAACCTGATCTCTGCCACTCGACTTCCCCTATCTAGGCCTGGGCAACCTGGCAGTATCCCAGCCCTCGTGCAACCTTTGGGTGGCATGGCAGCTAGGCACCGAAGGGGTGCTACAGCTGAACGATTTCGATTTGGTACGAGTCGATTGAGTTCACCGGAAAGGACTCAAAGAACAAAAACTCACGCGTTTTCGAATTAGCATTGGAATCAGTTTATTATTCAATTTTAAGGTCCAAAGACAACCTGGAAAGGAAATGAGACAAGTGGGAACTAGATACATCGTCCCGTCAACACCAGAAACAAAGAGCAAAAACCACAACGGTGGTCTTCAGCACATTGACAAACACAAGAGTGACAGCATATTTATGAATGACATCCATATTTGCTACAAGAAAAATAGCAATGCTAGATAAACCTACGTCATCCACCAAAAACACGTGAATTCGAGATGATTTTCCTCCAATGGGAATTCGACGAGAAAGACTGCGTCACCTCCGGTTGAAGTAAGAGAGAGGTTCCATCTGACTTGAATAATGGCGCTAGTAAACTTTTAAAGGGGGCTGTGAGGAATTCCGTGGTCTGGCACAAGTAGGCTTATATTTCTGTATCGTTCGTCTTTCTACCTCAGGATACGCATACACCTTACACTGCTGATACACTGAAATGAAATGGGTCTAAGGTCATTTGTTTTTTTTCATTTACGGCTTCTAAAGCTGCAAACGGTGGACAACATAATGGACATGCCTCAGGAAAGCCAGGGTTCGCACTTCAATATGGCCATCCACCAGTCCGCGTTTTAAGGTGTCGCATGTTGTTCTACTGATAAGGACGTAGAGGGTGCATTTTACTTACACTATCACTACCTTCAAACGGCGGAAACTAATCTTAGGAGAAAGTGTATTTAATTGTAACCTTGAAACAACCTGAGGGATACACAACTGGTAAGAAACGTCCTGCATGCAGTTAGAATAGCACACAGAGTGGAACACACGCTTGGTCCGAGCTACTGTTGTAGGTCCGCAGCCATCTGTGTTAGCTTCTACCAAAAAAACACAAACGGAAGTCATCCTTTGCAGACAAATCGGTCCATTTGGAGGGAAGTAACAGGGCCGAGATGAAATTTGGAACCGAATAAATATGGGCTTAGGAGTTTCGCCACCAAGGTGTATCACGACACGGCTCCATGCTTTGAATTATCAGCTGAGGAACATGGGGAGCAAGTACGCGAACAAGTCGGATGTTCAAGTAAGCAGCATGACTGGGAGACAATTTGGAGGAATAATCAGACCCAGCGGAGCACACATGTAAATGAAAAAGCTAGGTGAATGGAACCACTACTCATAGTTAGAACTGCCTGAACAATCCTAATCGAAGGTTAATCTGACAGGTAATCTTGTCGTTGCACTATGGTCATACACAAAAGCATTCAACGAGTAAGACAACGGTCAAACATGTCTACGGTTCACTGCTTTGCGCGTAGGTATTGCCCCGCCGCATAAACTGGACGTAGAAGAACTTCGAACCACTGGTTCTAAGCAGGAGGGGGGGGGTCCTGCTAGTGGGACTTCAGGGTTTTAGGCACAGAGTAAAAGCATCCAGTTTTTGGCTCATTGATTGACAGAGTATGTCACTTTGTATTTGAGGCGTGTGGCATTCACCTGGTACGTTTCCGTAAGGGGGAGTGGTCTCTGTTTGCTTGTTGATGAGCGCACGGAGCAGAAAACCTGGAAAATCACTAGTTGCAAGACCACCTGTCAATACACTGCAATTATCTCACGGTCATTAAATCGTATACCCACAGGTCTTCACAGCTCCGTTTAAGCCTGCATCCGGTTAGGGGGTAAGAACACAGGGAAACTTGTCCTCGGTGTATGAAGACACTTGTTTCCTAAGCGCTGATCAATCAAGGCAAGAAAGTAGCGATGGTGACAAGAGTACACATAGTTAACGCAAATGGGAAAAAAATAATCACAGGGACGAATGACGAACGCTTTTGTCCTGTTCAGAGAGTCCCCAGTAGCAACACAGGGAAACTTGTCCTCAGTGTATGAAGACACTTGTTTCCTAAGCGTTGATCAATCGAGGCAATAAAGTAGTGACAGTGACAAGAGTACAAATAGTTAACGCAAATGGGAAAAAAATCATCACAGGGACGAATGATGAACGCTTTTGTCCTGTTCAGAGAGTCCCCCCTCTTGCTCGAGATGACTGTAAATGTTCCTCGGCCAGCAAGGGAAAAACAATCACTAATCACACTGATGAGGACTCATGACCATTATGTAAGCACACCTTGTCCGTGCACCAAAGTGAGTCGAATAAGCGTAAGCACTCGGGTTGGAAATTCTATCAAATTCTAGCGAAAACCCAAAGATTATTTCAGTAAACAAGAGCGCAAAGCGTTAAAAACGGACATTATCAGTTCCCCCTCATAAAACTAAAGAATCCATCGGATTAAAATGCTACGCAACTAGACTGCAGTAAACCTGTCAGTTCAGGTGTACACGAACAGATGTTTGCAATATCATCACGCGGATTCTTGCCGCTGCTAAGATTTTCATCGTTGTCGTCGTCAGCTTCACCTGCAAAGGCATTTTCGGTGCTCCAGGGTTGTGATCGTAAAAATCAGGTGTGGAACCCGAATGTGCATTCGAAAAGCTCGTAATCAAAAATAGTACACCTGCTACCTCAAGAGTTGCGAGGTTCATAGAGCCAGTCTTAGTGACAGAAACAGTTTACATTGCCTAAACAGACCAGCCTAAAACCACATAGTGGCAAAGCTCACAACCTGAATGGCAAATGACCCGCCTTATGTGACCCCACAGCCGTAAAGAATGTCGAAACAGGTCTAAAGCTGCCAAAATTGTAAGCAAACTGCAGTTATAATTGTGGAAATACGATAACAATAATAATGATTTCCAAAAAGGAAGACTTCTATATTTGACAATTGGCTGGTGAATGATTTGGAACTTTGAAGTGCGGGTTCGCGAAGCTAACTCACCAAGATTTCCATCGATAACTACAGACGGTAAATTTGTGATCCAATGGGCAGAATCTGTACGAAGCCTGTAGCTCAGGGAAATAAGCAACTTTATAAGGGGAAATTATATGTGGCAAAATGACTTGATTTGAAAAAGGATACACAATTCAACAGGAATTTTGGCGTCCAAATTGGAGGACAGAGCTGGGACCGCTAAAAAAGAGAAGGCAGAAATGAAACCCAAATGTACAAGTCATTTTTTCGTAGAGGCACATGAGGTATAAATACCTCCGAAATAGGATAAACCCACTGTTAGAAGCCAGTGTCAGAGGTCCGATAGATTCCGGCGGAAACACAGGACGATGTTTCGAGATACCATCGTGCACATGACCACCGAACGCAAGGTCGTAGACACAAGTGACCTGGACAAAGATAATCGGGTACACATCAACAAACATACTCGCTCATTTCGACAGTGAACGAGCACAACATTATCCACCACACTGATAGCGAACTGGCCATTGGTCTCAACCAGTAACTCATCCGTCAGTTTCACCAAGCCGTCACTAAAACCATGGGAGAAAAGAGTCACGTTTGTATTGGGAGAAATTGGTTACGCAGTCTTACCCGCTGAACTTGTACATTGAGATTGTGGTTGATGCAGCCTCGTCCTGATCGGACTCGTCCCTCTCATGCGCTATGGAGAGATAGACGTTACCATAGCTGAGCGCGTCAGGACAATTTTGTGCTACTTACATGCACGCCAGTAGGCAGCTGTTTTGTAAAACTGCAGATACCGTGTCGGGTTGGGCATTGTCGAGAGCTAGGTTGCTTGGGAGAGAGAACTTGCAGATCTTAGTTATTGTACCCGCGGTCTGAAACAGCATAGAAAAATAAAGTTGAGCGATTCAGCTAGTTAGACAAGCACTCATAAGCAATTCAATGAGCGATGTGAGTAAAACGAAAGGTGTAAAACATCAATTCAACATTCATTCTTCTAACCGTAACTCATCGACCTGTTGGAGTAAAAACGAGTCTTCTGCAGCCATATGATAGCAGAGTACATGAGTGATTGATTTAAGTGAAGAAAGTTAAAAAACAATGCAGTTGTGGTGGAATCCCACTGATTGGCAGCATATGGTAACCATGCGGGGTACCGAGGTACTCCCATTTAATGGTGCCCTCAACGGCGACAACCTCAATATTTGGATGCCGCCAACAACGATCAATCTCTTAAATTACTTTATAAAGCAATGCGAGACTGGAATAATCGTTTTGAATTTTTTTACTGGCGAAGTTCATAGTACAGCACGAGCTAGAGCAAAAAAATAGAGCACCGTCAAACCAGTGACTGGGACTGGTGCGCTATTCCCGCTAATTTTTCGGTTTAGTTGCACAATTCCGGCCTACGCACGCTTTGGCAGAAAAGCCTCACAACAAACCTGCGTCCTTGATGACTTCATCGCACGATAGCTGCACGAACGTCGAATCATTGAAAGTAAACTTCGAGTACCACAGAAATTAAGGACTGAACTCAATTTCCTCTTCAGCATTGTATGAGCTCCTGCTCTTGGTTGCACATACGGGCAACCAACCCGGAGTAACGTTCCCTAATTCCACCAACTTCTAGAACTTTGCGCCAACTAATCGGATGTGAGTTTACTTCAAAATGAAAATTAGCTGTAGGTACTGTGAGAGCCTATGGGGTATCTAATTTGCCTGTTCGCTAAAAAAATGTGTTCGTAGTTGGCTTGTTACTCACTACGAACGAGCTAACACCTAAATATGACAGTAAGTGAGCTCGTTCATCCTACCACAGTGGGCTCAAGAAGGCTAAGAGATCGACGTGTGGGCTTATGGTAGGAAGAATTCTAAGGAAGAAACCCTGGAGTTACAAAACAGGATACCAATACTGTGGAGGGTGTTGGGGGGGATGAACGGAAACGTACTTTGAGATGGAAGGCGTGACACAGGAGTTCGGTATTCTTCGTACAGGCCACCAGAACATGGCTTGTTGCGTCCCAAGTGAACCAAAGTGTGTGCAAAAAGAGTTGCTTCTCTAGGCGCAACGAACGTTTTGTTGGTAAAACCTTGGGAGGAAAACATGGTTTTACTGAGGAGTGACGTATAAGATACAATCAAGGTGATCAAATGGATGGAACAGTCCCAGAGCACTCAAGACAGAACAATTAAAGTTGACATGATCAGAGGAGACCAAAGGCTATGCTGAACGGAGAGCCAACAGAGCGAATCAAGTCAACCCAAAGGATACACCGGGCACACCACGAGTCGGGCTCATAGAACGGATACCATTGATAATTCAGAAAAAAGCCATTCCTGGTTGTAAGTCTGTTCGCTGAGCTCAGCATTTGGATTGCAAACCAATCGAGGTGACATCATCAATGCGGGGTTGAGTTGGGTAAATTGCTCCTCTTCTGTCTGTGCATGTATAGTTTCTAATCAGTATATACTAGCAGCCTATATTCCACAGCGTCGCCAAAAGCAGTCCTTGCAAATAAGGAGCTCGGTGTGGCGGAGAAGGTACCGGGCTCTATTTTTGTTCTTTTCATTACCAAGTCTTATTTAAATGAATTCACGTGACCTTCGTGTGCCTTTCCTGCCTCCAATACCATAGACAGCGTTCAACAGAGCTGACCTAAACCGAGTGAAGATTATAGCTTGAGAGTGCAGTCAGCCTAATCCGGGCTAGTGCCCAATGTCCAACCACTGCGTGTAAGAGACGCAAGACCAAGTGGACTACTACGTCTGTTCGACGGTGTGACAACAGGTCAAATCATGAACCAAAGCAATCAATCAAGGGTAAGACAGCACACCTGGGCAAGCTTAACAAGACTGCCTGAGTACATATGTGCGTGTTCGTTCGCAGAACAACGCGTTGGTTTTGTGCGTATATGCGTGACGCATCCAGGCTAACTGCGCGAATAATAGTGAGGAAGTGAGAGCGACCGATCAATGTGGGTTCAATACAGCGGTGCAGGGAAATGTCAAGCGGTGTTCGCCCTTATACTGCTTCAGTCTAAAGTCCACTTGTCCTGGCAACGGCTAACACTCCTTACCAGATCGAACCGCAAAATTCTTCGCAAATCGAATAGATAAGACATGAAGCGGTCTTTGAGCAGCGTATTCAGTTGGCGAACATCGTAAACAAGAGAATCAACTGAGTCTCTCGTCAATAGCATTGCAATTTGCAAATGAACCTATTTCCCTCTCAGAATCACGAGTTAATGAAAACCCCAAGTGCAGCCTTTCCACATTTTGACCAAGCAAACATAAATCGTCCACATAAATACCGTACAAAATAGTAAAGCGCTGAGTATGAAATCTTTCTGCTACACATTTGTCACGCAACCCGAATGAAACACGAAGGCCAGGATAGCAAAAGCTTGTCTAAGCCTAGGTGCACATCAACCACGAGTGGAGCACGTTTGTTTGTGTCCCGGGATTCGCAACCTACGAGCCGATACTTAGCAAGGCGATTCAGTTCGTTGCTATGACCGTTCATCCATTAGAGACGGAAATTCGCACTTAGAAATTCCCACTTCCTCGTAATTCCTCGCGTACCGTATGAGAACGTGCAAACCTCGTTCGCTGTATAGTGGTAATGTGACAAATTGGCGCACCTGATACAATTCCAAAGATTCCGTAGTGACAAGCAAAATCTCTGTGGAGGTAGTCCATACGAAGCCGAGAAGCTTTATCTTCTTGCCCTGTCGGATGAAACGGTTAAACTGATAAACCGACTACCCACCTTGCACGTATGCGAATACTCAGAAGAGATTGGCGAACCATTGGAAAAGTTGAGAAAATCAATGGAATGTGGAGTTCGTTGGATAGCAAGTACACGACTGTCCGGAGAGAATTTGATGCACAACACTTCACCATGATCTTCAATCCTGTATAGACATAGTACAATAATAGTGATGTAAGCAATCTAAGCAGGGAAGATAAGCACTTTTTAAAGAAGCAACGAGGTTAGTGGCCGATATGCAGAGAAGAATACGACCGTTCCTTTTCCCCGGTAAGTTGTAAATCTTGTGATCGCAAAGTTATCACTAACAGGGGATGGAGATGAAATTGTAATGGCGATTGCTTTGCAACTGTGTGGCACGGACCATTTAGTCTTTTAAGCTCACTGACCACGATTTTTGTCTCAAACAGTGAACAAAACCAGACAGGCACAGACTATGTATTGCCGAGCATGGGCAGTAACTGGTCGCGATTCGGTTCAGTGGTAATTTGTGTATTAGAAGTAGGATCGCTTCGACTGCCGCAGTTTCCTCCACAGTTCGAATTGGACAGGCTATGTGATTACAAGAATTGTGTACGCCTATTACAACTTTCACTGAAAAGACAAACCAGTAGTTGGCCCCTTGAGGATCGTCAAGTAACAATAAGCAATTAAAACACGGACAACATACCGAAAATTGAGTGATGGTCGCGATGCATCTGGTGACTTCACATTAACGCCCATTATACCACGGGATCGGAGTGTAAAAATCTACATAATGCGCGGATGTAAGGGTTATTTGAATAAATATGTTATTGCCTGCTGCTGGGCTGTGTCAAAAAAGACACTGTTGACACTGCTCATAGGTTCGAAAATTGTCGGCTCCTCTGACAAGGTCACATAGTGCTGTAAGCCGTCGGGCTCATTTGGTTCCATTTCGGCTGCTTATTTGCAAACGAGATGTCTCAGTCCGAGGTAATAAACTGAAACATAAAAAGATCCAGAAGTAAACGGAAGAACAGCCATATAGAAGACCTGTACTCCATGACAAACATTGCGTTACTCCACACCTTAACTATGGTGCCCCCCCAATAATGGCATCAGCCACTTAAACAGCGAAGGTATATACTAGTTCAGCAACGACGCGGCACAAAAGCAGAGTTCGTCACCTGGATCAAACAAGTAAGCAGGCGTCACGTATATTGATAATAATAAATAAAAGTTCAGCTGTAACACCCTTCCGGTGCCTAGCTGCCATGCCACCCGGAGGAAGCACGAGGGCTTGGATACTGCCAGGTCGCCCAAGCCTAGACAGGGGAAGTCGAGTGGCAGAGGTCGGGTTCGAACCACGGACCTTCTGGTCAGTAAATTCGCGCTCTAACCACTTGAGCCATCTCACGTACATTGGAATAAGAGGCAATAAGAAATTTACTGCAAGTGAAGTATGTACTTGAGCAAACCAAACCAAACCAGATCTTCTGGATTTTAATAAATTTCCGGTTGTTTTGCTCGATTTATTCAGTTATTCTGTCTCAATTTATTCAATATGCACTGCGACATTACATGCACAGGGAAACTCCAGCATGATGAACAATCATACGAGTCAAGTGGCAGAGTCCGGATATCGGGGGTATTCAAGCTGTTTACATCGACTGTTTTCGTGTAGACGAGTGTACGTATCAAGACCTATGTAAATTGTAAATCAGTCCCTTGGGGAACCAGATAGAATCTCGTGTGATTCCAGAGTTTGCTTCTTTGATGGGGAAATACATTGATATGGATGAGTTCCATGCCGTAAAAATTGTTCCCCCAAGCGGAATTGTTCCGTTTTGCATGTGGTTTTTAGTTGGAATGGTATATTCACCCTTAACCGTCTTGCGAAGGCGTGCGCTACTACCTTGAGCGGATTTATTTCATACACCTGTTTGCTGTCGTTGGAGTGAGACGCAGAGAAAGATGAAGTCACGGGAAACCACAAAGTTGGGATACTCAACAATACCTTATCGGAAGCGATTATACTACCTCTGAGACTACAAAAGATGAATACGAGCTGCAGATAGCTCAGTACTCAGAATGCATACATACTTGAGTAAAAGACCAACTTCCAGCTCCAGTATCTCGACCCCTACTGTCTGGGCTTAGACTTTATTGCAATATCTCAACCTTCGTGATTCTTTCAATGGCGTGGTAGCTAGACACAGAAAGGATGTTACCGCTGAATAAACGTCATTGTTCTTCGTATACAAGGGACTTGGCACCTGATGTCCTACCTTCTTTTAGATTTTTTTTGTGTTGCTGCAAAGGCCGTCTCATGGGAAATTGTTTAGTTTCAGTTTCTGACGAACTTCCGGGACATCCCTTCCCAAGTGGCAGGTAGAGGGTAAGCCTGCACTACCTAAGTAGCAACTAAGATCTCCCATTCACGACCGTAGCTTGGGGATTTTGCTACTAATAAGCACGGATGCAGTCGCTTAATGACAGGGAAAAACCGTCTCAAATGAACAGCTGGCTTCAGGGGGTCATTATGATGCACGAACCTATCGCTACCCATCAGACTGCCGACCACAACTAGAAATCACTTCAGCTCTTACAAAAAACATGAGTCCAGACGGCGATATGACTTCAGTCCTTACAAAAACAAATATTGCGACCCAAGATAACCTTACAAATTAAAAAAAATTCAAAAAACAGTCTGAGGAGTTGTCGAGCCTAGTCCTCCATCCCTTGATTGTTTATTTTGATTGCCTTCAGTTACACTGACACAACATCACTGTCGTACATTTGCTCTGTTTTTCAAACGTTTCATCATTTATCGCTAAATCAATTTCTTCCGTTTCAGCTCTCAGTGTCAAAGTTTTAGATGAATAAGGCCTAGCTTCCGGGCCCTCAGTCTTTTCCACTCTTATTCTGATTGTCGCTACACTCGACCCCTCGTTGAACACAACAATTTATTCATCCAAAAGTTTTCTTTGAACAGTGGAAAGATTCTTACGTCTTTAACGATTCGATACCGACCCCAATACTCAAGACTCAACAGATACCTGGGAGCATTGGTTTTGTACTTTCACAAACCTCCTAGAGTCAGTGGATTCTCATTCAGCAGATAAACTGAAAACTTTGTTCAATTACGTTTCCCCTATTGTTTACCGACTCATCGGAGACTGTAAAGACTATAAATCAGCCATCAAAACCTTGCGAGAAAGTTAAATACAGACGAAATGAAATGTGCCCGGCATCTTTTGAACACTTCTAAGCAGGACGGAAGCCAGAACCCCGATCAGTTTGTGCAGAAGCCTCGCAGTTTGTTGCCAAACTGACTCTTTACGGCCGTCAGTGCAGAACAACATACCGATGAAGCGTTATGAGACGCATTTACCAGTGGACTTTATTAGAATACTATATGCCAGAAACTGCTGAAACAAGGGTCGCTAGATAGTAAAACCGCATACGACCATGTAAAGTCTCTATAACTAAAGCAAAAACAGTCGTTGTCGTTTTTGCCGAACACTCAACTCCCCTGTGCTACCGTATCGAACGACTCAAACGTCATCGCATGAACAGACGACTGCTTCTAGTGTGGGGCTTCCGTGTTTTTTTCTGTGGCTATGCTCGTCACCCGCTAAAGATGCCAACTGCAAAAACTGTGGGAAGGGCATTTTCAAAAGGTGTGCAGATCTACTGGTCCGCGGAAAACCTCATCTGTTTCAAGTGCGCACTGCAGCGGCTCCCGAGTGACTAAAATAAGCAGTCGCCGACTTGAAGGCCAATGGTGTCCCACTTTGAGCTATTGTTGATTCTGGTATCTCAGAAAGTTTCATTTCCGAAAATTTACTCCGTCGTAACAAGTGTTTCGTACCACCATGGTCATCTGAGAAAACTTTGGCATCCATCCAGCACAAAAGCTTTCCACTTCGAAACTATTTCTTAACGTTGCAACATAACGTGACCGCTGTGCAGATATTCTGCAAGGACATGTGTCGTATTCGACGAGGGATGGAGTGCAGCGACAATCAGAATAAGAATGGAAAAAAACTGAGGGAGCAGAACCTAGGCTTCATTTATCCAAAACTTTGACACTGAGTGCTGAAAACGGAAGAAAGTGATTTAACAATAAATGATGAAGTGTTTGAAAAACAGAGCAAATATAAAGCATTCACCCCCGTAGAGATGAAAACTCTCAGGGGTTCGCTTTAAGATTGAATAATCTCAAGCTTCTCTGTTGCGCAAGACATACGGCAGTGTCCGCCGTTGTTGTACAACTAATGGATGTTCAGAAGAATTCGACATTTCAGCTTCCGAAACAGAGTCAGATAGTTCAGGCTTAATAGATGAATCAGCATTGGACTGCGGTTGCTGCTGAGAATGGGAGAGTCTTGGCGCAAACGAAATGCATTATGCGTGTTGCTCCAGGATGGTACAGAGTTGCGTGTACGTCCGACATTTGCGTACTCAGGGTTACATTCCTGGAGCTCAACCTCCTCGATTACGGGGTCATACTTCGAAGATCGTGAGCTTCGCCGCATCAGAACTGGTCTTGGAGAAAGCAACCACTGCGGCAAGGACGTAACAACTGCGGACTTTCGATTGTGAAAAAAATCCGCTCGTGTGTAGCGGCATTGGTCGCCGTGCACAACAAGGAACGAATCGAATGGAAGGCACCTTGTAAAACGGTTTCCCAATGACTGATTTGAAGACCTTTTGATTGTAATGGAAGCGTAATAGCTTTCCACAAAGTTCCATTAAGTCTTTCCACCTGACCGTTCCCTCTTGGGTTATGTGGAGTNCCGTATCGAACGACCCACCAAAGTCTACAGGTACTCAAACGTCATCGCATGAACAGACGACTGCTTCTAGTGTGGGGGCGGTTTTTTTTTTTCTGTGGCTATGCTCGTCACCCGCTAAAGATGCCAACTGCAAAAACCGTAGAAAGGGCATTTTCAAAAGGTGTGCAGATCTACTGGTCCGCGGAAAACCTCATCTGTTTCAAGTGCGCACTGCAGCGGCTCCCGAGTGACTAAAATAAGCAGTCGCCGACTTGAAGGCCAATGGTGTCCCACTTTGAGCTATTGTTGATTCTGGTATCTCAGAAAGTTTCATTTCCGAAAATTTACTCCGTCGTAACAAGTGTTTCGTACCACCATGGTCATCTGAGAAAACTTTGGCATCCATCCAGCACAAAAGCTTTCCACTTCGAAACTATTTCTTAACGTTGCAACATAACGTGACCGCTGTGCAGATATTCTGCAAGGACATGTGTCGTATTCGACGAGGGATGGAGTGCAGCGACAATCAGAATAAGAATGGAAAAAAACTGAGGGAGCAGAACCTAGGCTTCATTTCGCCAGGTTGCCCAAGCCTAGACAAGCGAAGTCGAGAGACAGGTCGGATTCGAACCACGGACCTTCCGGTTCAGTAACTTCGCGCTCTAACCACTTGAGCCATCTCGCCCCGATCGCCATCTCTACGACCGTCAGTGGATATTTGTTTCGAGTTGTCGAAGGCAGTGGTCCCTTGAAGTCAATGCTTAAACGTTCAGTCGTTTGTGTGGCTTTAATGAGTGTACCACCAGATGACCTGAAGAAACGTGGCTTTAATTCCGCACACACACGACACTGCTTAATGACGAGTCGGATGTCCTCTAGGGAGAATGGGAGATTCTTGGCGCAAACGAAATGCATTATGCGTGTTGCTCCAGGATGGTACAGAGTTGCGTGTAGGCGTTTTAGATCCAGTTGAGACGCTCCGAGAGAGCGTGTCAGCAGCTTTGTTTTCTATGCCTGGTCTGTAGGAAAGGTAAAAAAAGGCGATAACTCCGTCCGCCATCGTTGGAATTTGTCACTTTCTATTTTTCCTTTTTGTTGTGTTGGATACATGAATGCAACGAACCGCTGATCAGTTATAATTTTGAGATGGGTCCTGAGTAGGTAATTCCTTTATTCGCGCACTGCTTCGACAATTGCAAACCCTACTTTCTCAGTAGCGGAACGATGTTTTTCGCAGGTAAACAGTGTACGTGAGAAGAATGCGACCGGTCTGCCATCTTGGTGCATCAGTTTCGAGCTCCAAGGGTATTCTCGGATCGATAGTGTCCAATGCTCCCTCATCAACTCCTTTTTGAGACTTTTAGATGCTTTCATAAAAGATTCAGGGATGGGAAGGGTTGGGTAGATTCTATGAGAAAAACGGCTTATCCAACGAGAATAGTACGCGAGAATAGTCGCCCGTTGTTGAGACTTCATGTCCTTCGAAACGGACAGCTCTTGCAAGACATTGAAGCGCTCAGGGTCTGATTTGATGATACCTTCAATAACTTCATAACCAAGAAGTCTGAGCTCAGTGGTGGAAACTGTGTATCCAACACAACAAAAAGGAAAAATAGAAAATGATGGTGGATGGAGTTATCGCCTTTTTTTACCTTTCCTGCAGACCAGGCATAGAAAACAAAGCTGCTGACGCGCTCTCTCGGAGCGTCTGTGCGAACACTTCATCTCAACTGGATCTAAAACGCCTACACGCAACTCTGTACCATCCTGGAGCAACACGCATAATGCATTTCGTTTGCGCCAAGAATCTCCCATTCTCCCTAGAGGACATCCGACTCGTCATTAAGCAGTGTCGTGTGTGTGCGGAATTAAAGCCACGTTTCTTCAGGTCATCTGGTGGTACACTCATTAAAGCCACACAAACGACTGAACGTTTAAGCATTGACTTCAAGGGACCACTGCCTTCGACAACTCGAAACAAATATCCACTGACGGTCGTAGAGATGGCGATCGGGGCGAGATGGCTCAAGTGGTTAGAGCGCGAAGTTACTGAACCGGAAGGTCCGTGGTTCGAATCCGACCTGTCTCTCGACTTCGCTTGTCTAGGCTTGGGCAACCTGGTGGCATCCCAGCCCTCGTGCTTCCTTCGGATGGCATAGCAGCTAGGCACCGAAAGGGTGCTACAGCTGAACGGTAGACGAATATTCCCGTCTTCCGTTCGCCTATGCTTGTCCAGATATCAGTTCGTCTACGGTGATATCATGCCTCGTGCCGCTCTTCGCCACATTTGGCCTGCCCAGTTTCGTGCATTCGGATCGTGGCTCATCATTCATTTCGAGTGAGATCAAGCGGTTTATTCATAAAAAATGCGTAGCCACCAGTCGGCCCACTCCACATAACCCAAGAGGGAACGGCCAGGTGGAAAGATTAAATGGAACTTTGTGGAAAGCTACTACGCTTCCATTACAATCAAAAGGTCTTCAAATCAGTCATTGGGAAACCGTTTTACAAGGCGCCTTCCATTCGATTCTTTCCTTGTTGTGCACGGCGACCAACGCCGCTCCACACGAGCGGATTTTTTTCACAATGCGTTGGGGCATCAGCCAACACTACCAACAGGCATCGCTTTTTATGCCGAGGCATTGATCTTTATTACACTAGATAACCGGACGGTGCAAAGACAACTGTTCACTGGGATTCAAACAAGCAAATCGTGTTCCGTTCTGGGGCTGAGTGCAGCTTCCATACCATATATTCCATGAGTTATCGCTTCGGGGTTACCGCACACACGGAGGGAGCAACGTGAAAGAGCTGAGTTCAATCTTGGCGTTTTGAGATGCATAATCACGCTTGGGTCTTGTATGAGTGTTTCAGAGACACAGCATACATCAATTTTAAGGGAGTATCAAGTCCCAGCAAGTATTGCCCGTTTCCCAATTCGACATAGAGTACGGACGTTAAAATGTCGCATATAGAAAGGATTTCGTGGATTTAGAAGGGTATTTCCTTTATTGTTAGTAAGCAGCGAGGAGCACTTCGGTCAGATAACTGACAGTCAAATGGCCCAGCGACGTTTGTTTGTGTGATATGAAAAGGTTGGAGGGTGGACGCTGAACTGCGCTGGCAAATGATACTTCCCGGTTGCCCAGGCCGAGGAAGGGGGGTTGGTTGAGTTACCCCACCTTGAGCCTTTGACTCAAAAGTCTGACCCACGAAGCAGTGGGAGGACATAGGGTTTTGTTCGGTGATCCTGTCTCTAGCCTCTGACTCAAAAGTCTGACCCACGAGGCAGTGGGAGAATGTAGGGTTTTCTCTGGGGACCCTGTCCGGAGCCGATGACTCAACAGTCTGACCTGCTCGGCTACAAAGGTTGGCCCAACCCGAGGACGCAGGGAAGAAGGCATTAGTCTCATTTCTGACGCGGCTGTGCACAGCAGGTGCCTTTTGAGCAGCACCGGGCTCTTTCGCTTTAAAAGCGCTTCGACCGTATTTGATAATGCGCCGGCGGTCACAATCAACCGTTGAGCGATAGGAGTGTGCGGTTTTTGGGGCCGACCTTTTCTAACCCGTCCCTCCTCGGGGGAAGCAGCATCCATGCTTCCATAAATATGAACATTCTGGTCGCCTGGGGTGAACGCTTTACTGCTTTCACACTCCTGTCACAGAGGACAGTACGACTTTACCCCCAAACCGCCTCGTAGCACGAGTACCCCTAGTACTCGCTGCTCTTGATCTGACTGCCCCCCTTCGGCCTTCATGGCATGATCGCACCTTGTGGAACGACGTTCTAGTCTGTGTAGCCCGCGGGATCATTGCAGCACTCAAGCCCGACTACCACGTCAAGGTGGCAGCTCTAGGTCAGTCGATCCCCGGAAAACTGGACAACATGAAGGAAACACCTAAGAACTGAAGGTGATGGCATGTTCACTTAGGTGGGGAACTGGGTAGCCCAGCATTGAAGGCGATAGCTTTGATGCAAGAGGGCCATCGGCAGCGTGATTGGGCCATGTCTAAAGGTGTACGTAACCATTGGCTAATTGAGTTCCTGGGTCGCCATACACGGAGGCGACAGCTCAGTGCCCAACGCTGCGTTGTCATTTTGGAATCGTTTACCGGCAAATGTCGTTCAGTAAGAAACAGTTCAAATTTCCAAACGTAATTTGGATGAACATTTATCTGATCTATGCTTCTGTGAGGATATCACCTCCGCTCTGGTCCCAAAAGTCAGCTATTCCACTAGCGGACCAAGGGCGTACATGGAATGATATTCGCACTTTTTTCTCGATGGAGTATACACAGAATTTTTCTTTTGCTCCAAATATATGATTCTTGATTCTTGAGCAGATTGGTTAGTATTCCCATATTTCGTTACCGGAGCATAAACTGTCCACCTCTTGGTCCCCTCCACTCAGTACAAGGCCGGAAGAAAGGAGCTATAGGAAGCAGAAGGTCCTTTGGAATGCTGTCCGGAGGTCAATTAGTCCCAACAGATCAACGTCACGCCGCCACGCGAGGCTAACAAACCGAACGAAGGCACACTTTGGTTGGTTAGAATTTCGGCCAATCAGGATCAAGCATTTACTCATCCACGGATTGGTATAAAGGATCGAGGCTTTCGCCCAAGATTCCCGGGTCGCTTTTGTTCTTGTCGGTCAGTGGCTCTCGTTCACCTCAAAGGCACAAGTGGAAAAAGGGTTTAGCGCTGCTCTTTATGTTCTCAGCGGCGGGCAGTGTGCTTGCCAGCGCGAGGATTCGCATAAATAAATATCTGGTAGTGCTTTAAACTGGGTTCTAGACGATGCGTGGACAACCTTCGGAGGAAGGTCATTCCACGCACCCACTACCCGAATTGANAGGGCATGAGTAAGAATTAGGTCCCCTCGGAGGAGACGGTACTCCAGGGTAAAGAGATCAAGCATCGCGAGACGCGTTTCGTAGTCTATGGATTTGAGGCCGGCGACCATTCACGTAGCGGCGCGCTGGACACGCTCAATGAGGGTGAAGACTTTCGTGCGTCCTGAGTAGACAACTTGATTGCCGTATTCCAGGAGCGGTCTGACGTAGGCCTCATAGAGTATTTGGAAGTCCATGCGGGTAATACGGGAGAAGGCGCGTCGGATCATCCGTAGAATGGCAAATGCCTTTATAAGTCGCCTCTTCTCACTAATTTCAGGAGGATTCTATTTTAACCTTTTGGAGCATCAAGTGATAATCATACAAATACAGTTTTTGTGACCTTGTTGACAGTTGTGGTGTTGAGTCCATTATTCCACATTCACATCCGGTTGACTTTTACCACGGTGCCGTGGTATTGCCTCCAAACGTTATTATCCGCAATATCACAAAGCCTTATATAACCCTAGATGATAGCTTAAGGATTCCTGTGAGATTGCCTCAAGATACCCCTGTTAGTTGTATTTTTAATTTCAACCTCGGAATCATCGACTATCGGAAACAAAGTTGTGTGCTCATTGCGGATTTATGTCTGTTTACGGGCTTTTGCAAATGAGAGTGAGCTCAAACAACTGCATCTTAGATGTTCCAATGCTACAGGGGACAGGAGATCCGATATTTTTCAAGAGACAGATTATTCACTTTGGCTTATGAGAACCTTTTGTCAGGCATTAAATTCAATGTGTGGGAAAGGAATACCGACTCCTGTTGCATTATCAAATCGGAAACTTCTGTAGTCACCTCACTTAAGGCCAATAATATTACTCAGAGGATTTATTGCTCAACGCACACACTACAGAATAGCCCAAAATTGTGCTATGTCGTTTTTACACGTTTGAATATGCTTCTAAGCATCGATCTAAAAGATGCCCATGTGTAATTACATCTGGACGAAGTCAATAATGACTCACCGTAATCAACACACATCTAGGTCATTGTGATACAATTTCATCCCCTTTTGAATGTTTCACCAGCTGTTACTCAACCACCTCTGTGTCCCCATCCAACCTCACCCCTTCAACTGACGTCCCAGCAACAGAGCAACCAGTGAGTTTGTTTGTTCTCAGATTGCACCATATTTTTGAGAATAAACTCGCCGTGTTCTCCCAATTCGAATTATCCCATCTCCACCTCCACTTTTGCTTGTTTTGACTCCGGCCATTTACCCAACCGCCCAAGGTCATTCATGGCCAGCAATGGTTTTCCAGTTTTAGTTCATGTCAGCCAGCTGAGTCACTGAATTACTCGGACCTCACGCCTATTTTTCCCTGCAAGTTGCAAAAGAAACATACTATTATTATTTAATCGAGTAGCTCCCACTATTTGTGACATTGTCCCCTTTTTCGCGCAGTCACCACTACCCGCAAATCCCTCAGTCATGCCCAATTCTGACTTTAAACGCATGATCATGCCAGACGGCATGCCACCCACAAGTTGGGAATAAACATTATTATTATCAAGTTATGAATTGTATTACAAGACCAAGAGGGTGGTGATACATTCCAAGGCATGTTCCGTGAAAGTTGGGAAATAAACCTATTACTATCGTTATTGTGCATGCTGCTGATAAAACTATCAATGATGTGCGTCTAGAGCGAGTTTCTGAGCTCCGTGTATCCATTCATTCCAGTAAATGCACTTTTGCATTTCCATCACCTTAATGTCATGGTACATTGCAGATGACGGTGGTTTTAAATCCGGTACCAACTGTCTATATCCTTTAATAAATGCGTCATCACCGACCAATCTACAGGAACTGCATTTTGCATTCGGGATTATTCTCGGTTTGTTCCTAATTTTGCCAGACATACAAGTTGCTTGTTTGATGTCACATCTACCAATCAATTTCCTTGGTCCTACAAACATAAAAAAGACGTTGCGTATATTGGTTGGTCAGGTTCAAATTTCACCTGATTTCAAACACTTTTCTGCCAAACATCATTCGATCATCATTACTGATGCTCCTCCCGCTGGAATATAAACAAACCTGGAACGGTGTGGCAGACCGGTCATCTGCGTTTCCCGTCGGCTCAAAAGCCGAATGTGGATATTCTCAAACTCAACTAGAAGCACATGCGATATATTGGCCTGCCAAACGGCTCCATAAGTATTATTTTGGATCAAACTTCATCATTGCTGATCACTAGGCCTTAAAGTTCCGGTATCATCCTACGAAACCCCTAGCGAAGACATCTGCTGCTATGGTGCAACGGTGGATTATTGCACTGAGTTGGTATACGCACACGATTGTCCATCGCAGTGCAAAAATTGTTACCCATGCCGATTTCTCGTCCAGACTTCCATTATGACACTCTGATCCAAACAGTTCCAGTTATTTATTAATTCAGCCAATAGCAGTCAAGCGGAATGTGCTTGTCATTGATACTAGAAAATATTTTGCTCCCACTTTTTCTGCGCCGCGACGTGGATGGATACAGCGAGGACAACTTCGATTTTCTGAATTTTACTACCGCCACGGAAGTTTGTCCATTACTCCGGATGATTTGCTCTACTCTGAGGTTAAAGTTTTCATTCCACCTACTCAGTAAGCGGCTGTTCCTGCAGATCTGCACTCTGATCATCTCGGTGTTGAAAACTTTTGTAAGCTTTGTAGTGTCTGTAATCCGTTGTCACATTTACCACTCTTCCTGTACTTAAACCACACCTTGTAGCTGCAGCACATATTGTATCATAACAATTGTTTTAATGTTACTAATACACACTTTTCCGGTTCCAGCGATGAGCGGAATCTGCGGAAGCTTCTCTCCGGTGATGACGTCGGCGATAAAACACCGTCACAACATCTCCGCCACATGATGCACCTGCAAGGTAAGCATCCGGTCAATGACGCGGTTTTGAAAGAACTTTGGCAACAAAGCCTGCCCATCGAAGTCCGTAAAGTCATTTCCGTCATCGAGCAGGATTCTTCCTTAGCGAAGTTAGCTGAGGTGGCTGACCGCGTCCATGAAACCTGTAGACAGTTCGTGGTCTCTAACGTTCAGCAACAATCCACTTCGCAATCTAACCTGGAGGTCGAGTTCAGTGCAATGAAAGCTCAATTTACTGAGTTATCCCTCCAACTGAATGAAGTCACGAAACTCATTGGTCGCCCCCAACAACATAGACGTTCTAGGTCTCGATCCCACAGTCGTGCTCCCAAGCACAGTGACCAACCTGGCTGGTGCTACTACCACCGTCGCTTCGGTGACCGCGCTATCCGATGCACCAGACCTTGCACTTTCCCCACAAAGCCTTCGAATTCGGGAAACGCCATGGCCGGCCAGTAATGGCGACCACTGCAACCGGCTCCTCTACCTGTCGCCTGTTCTTCGTATATGACCGCTCCACGTCCTTGAGTTTCCTCATTGATACCGGTGCTGAGGTTAGTGTAATTCCTCCTACACGCAAGCATAACCTACGGCCGGTGGCATATACTCTGCAGGCAGCCAACGGTACGAGCATTAAGACCTATGGTGAAAAGCTTCTTACTCTCGATCTAGGTCTTCGTCGTCAGTTCCCTTGGGTTTTCACAGTGGCCGACGTTAAAAAACCCATTATTGGTATGGACTTTCTCACGTCATTTGGTCTCACGGTTGATCTCCACAGACGGCAGTTGCTTGACAATTCGACAACTCTCTCCATAAATGGCAAAGCTTCATCCATTAATTCTATTGGAATCCGCCCAGCTTTGCCGGATAACCGTTACACAGCACTGCTTCGCCAATTCCCAGAGATCCTGAAACCTGCTTCCAAGACCACTTCCGTAAAACATGACGTTTTCCACCATATCTCGACAAAAGGCCCACCCACCGCATCCCGTCCACGGAGGTTAGCTCCGGAGAAGCTTGCCATAGCCAAGACAGAATTTCAGCATTTGCTTCAACTGGGTATCATACGACCATCAAGCAGCCCCTGGTCATCTCCACTGCATATGGTCCCCAAAAAGTCCGAGGGAGATTGGAGACCATGTGGCGATTATCGTGCACTAAATCGTGTCACCATCCCGGACAAATACCCAATTCCGCATCTGCATGATTTTGCCCTTACTCTTCACGGCAAATCTGTCTTCAGTAAATTAGACCTCGTCAGAGCATATCACCAGATACCTGTCGCTCCAGACGATATTTCCAAAACGGCTATCACCACTCCATTCGGTCTATATGAATTCGTTCGTATGCCATTTGGGCTCAGAAATGCAGCTCAAACATTTCAACGATTCATGGATCAAGTTTTACGGGGATTAGACTTTGTCTACGCTTATATCGACGATGTACTTATCGCCAGTCGGTCAGAAGACGAGCATGTGCTTCACTTAAAGCAAGTTTTTGAAAGATTTCAGCAATATGGTATAGTCATCAATAGTAGTAAATGCCAATTTGGTGTTTCGTCACTAGAAATTCTAGGACATATTGTTGACTCAGACGGCATCCGTACTCTGCCATCTAAAGTTTCCGCCATTTGCGACTTTCCAGCTCCCAACAGCATTAAGAAGTTGAGACGTTTCCTTGGCCTTATCAATTACTACCGTCGCTTTATCCCTAACTGTGCCGAGGTTGTCCAACCGCTCACCGACCTACTCAGACTGAAAACGCGCAATTTCACCCTTACAGCGGAGGCCATTGCGTCATTTGAAACGGTTAAGGAAGTGTTAAATCAGACAACCAATTTGGCACATATAAATCCTGATCCGTCTACACCTCTTTTCCTGGTTACTGATGCCTCACAAACTGCAGTTGGCGCGGTTCTACAACAGGAGGTCAACGGTGAAATACAGCCTTTATCATTCTTCTCGCATCGCTTACAACCTGCACAGACTCGATATAGCACTTTTGGCCGTGAACTTCTCGCAATCTACTTAGCTGTTCGGCACTTCCGACATATTTTGGAAAGCCGACACTTCGTGATTCTCACAGATCATAAGCCGCTCACTTTTGCACTCAACGCGACATCTGATCGTTATTCACCGAGGGAAACTAGGCAGTTGGATTATATCAGCCAATTCACTAGTGACATCCGGCATATTAGTGGTCGCAGCAATTTAGTTGCAGATGCCTTATCCCGTGCCCATATAAACCACTTGGTACACGCTCCGTTCGATCTGCAATTAATAGCTGAGAGCCAAAAGCAGGACGAAGAATTACAAGAGCTTAGATCACATCCTTCCCTGAAGTTCGTTAATATGCCGCTCTTAAACTGTGATTCTAAAGTTCTGTGTGACATGTCCACTGGTAAACCTCGTCCATTTGTGCCTCAGAAATATCGTCGGTCAGTCTTCATGCATTTCCACTCCATTTCACACCCGAGTATCCGTTCCACCGCTCGATTAATTTGTGAACGTTTCTTGTGGCCTGGTATGCAGAAAGAGATCCGACAATGGGCAAAACAGTGCAAAACCTGTCAACTGAGTAAAGTCCATAAACACACGGTTACGCCACCCGGAAGTTTCAACTTGCCTACACGCCGTTTCCAACATATACATGTAGACATCGTTGGACCACTTCCACCATCCAACGAATGTTCCTATGTGTTAACAATAGTCGATCGCTTCACACGCTGGCCTCAAGCGACCCCCATGCGCGATTGTTCGTCCGAAACCGTTGCCAGATACCTTGTCGATTCTTGGGTATCCTATTTTGGTGTCCCTGAGAGCATCACTACAGATCGTGGGAGTCAGTTTACCTGTTCCTTGTTTCGTGAACTGAACCAGCTATTAGGATGCAACCATTTCAAAACTACAGCTTACAATCCTGCAGCCAACGGCTTAGTCGAACGTCTTCATCGACAACTGAAAGCCGCCATTATGGCTAAATCATCATCACAGCTGTGGACCGAATCGATACCAGTGAGATTACTTGGTATTCACAATACCGTGAAGGAGGATGTTGGCTGCACTCTAGCCCAACTTGTCAACGGACAAACGCTATTTCTCACCCTAGACATACGAAGACCTCTCACCATCGACATACGTCAGTCGACTGCAAGATCATATGCGTACTCTTCGCCCGTCTGACACTCGGAAATCCGGTCGACGCACACATTTGTATCCCATCATATCTTCTTGTACACATGTATTTGTCCGTATTGACAGCGTCAAACGGCCGTTGCAATATCCGTATGACGGTCCGTTTAAGGCCATTTCTCGCAAGGACAAGTACTTTGTGATTGAGAGGAACGGAAAATCGGACCCCGTCAGTATCGACAGACTCAAAATTGTAGTCATTGATGATGAATCTCACTTAGATCCCCCTACTGTAGTCATTCTACCCACAAGTTCCCGAACCTCCAGTACGGTCATCCCCGGGAACCACGAACATATAGCACGACGTATTGACGATTACCCGTCACCTATCCTGAAGCAAACACGTGTTGGTCGAACCTGCAAGACTCCTGTTCGCTTCGCAGACGTTATGGAGCGTCACTCATCATTCCTGACGCTCTAGGGGGAGTACTGCAGTGTCTGCAATCCGTTGTCACATTTACCACCCTTCCCGAACCTAAACCGCACTTTGTAACTGTCGTACATATTGTGCCATGACGTTTGTTTTAATGTTACTAATACACAATTTTCTGGCGCGACCTGCTGAGTTATTGCTGAGCGAGTGTGTTTACGCTCCGTTGAACTGTTTGCTTACTACTGAACCAGTGGGACTAGATCTCTCTGTTTGTGTCAACTGTTGAACGTCACAATAAATCCTCGTGACATTTTTAGTCGTGAATAATTTTCCTATCGTGGAATATATCACTCACGCGGAACCATTCGTGTGAAATTCGTCGAGTGAATAGTTCCTTTCACAGCCGGTTACTGCATCTGGATCGGTGTAGTGAACTATTGGATCTACACATTCTTGAGTCCTCATTTGGCTACTCATTCTTTTCTTATTGTGATTTTGTGATTTTGTATTGGTTACCTTGCTTGTTAATTTATCCGAACATGCTGATAAGGTCCTAGTCCGCTAAAACTTGTCATGCTGGCGGTTGGAACTTGATGCTGACATCAAGTGTACTGCTAAGATTGTGGTACATGTACACTTTGAAACATTTCAACGAGTTCATACCGACTAGTGCGTTCATTCTCTCGGCAACTATTACGTTTTTATTGTTATTGATGCATATTCGGCCTGGCCCAAAGTTTTTCCAACTATATCTCCGAGGGCTGACTTCACACAAAAAGCATGAAGGAAGGTATTCAAACATGGAGGTGTACTAACTGCTTTGGTCATTGACAGCGCCACACATTCCATTGCGAAATCTCCGGGGATGCTGAAAAGGCCTTGGATGTCAACATTCATTTACTGCTACACGACATCCCCAGTCGAACGGGGCTGCTAAAAATTTTGTGCGAACAATGAAATCTTCAATTACTTCATTCTGTTCTACTTCTTTATGAAAATAAATTGCGAAGTTGATAATGTCGAAGCTGAAATTAATTACTACGTTGTAGCACTGAATGTGCACCAAATACAAGAAGATAGATTGAATTCCAATAAACACAAACCAGGTAATGGCGGTTTTGGATTCGTACATACATACAGTAAAATACAACATTTTTACGCGATGTTTATCCTAAGCAGCCAGGTTTTAGAGAAAAGCGCCCAATGAGGATCGGCGAACTTTTTACAAGGCCATGCGAGAATGCACGGGGGCCCCCTTAACAGCACAATGCTCTTACCTGCAAACCTTTGCCGCCTGGAATAAAACATTTTATGCCAAAATGTTGCGCCCTGCTGCATACGCTCAAAGCAAATACCACCCCAATCTAAATATATATTTTCGCAAGTCATCAAATTTCATTATCAACTGAAGCATTCTGTGGTAATTAAGTTTCGTACGTATATCGGTACAACCCGACAAACTAGAAATCCAGAATTCAACGAAGAGTGGCAACCAGCACGTATGTATTCGAATTGGCGAATATGTACAGCATATGGAATATTAAAACAAGAGAATAAGGAATAGAGCAATGAAGAGAGCATCAGTCATGTTCATCACACATTCATACCCCTGGCCGAAGAAGTCTGGTGGAATACTTTCCCGGAATTTTTGGGACGCAGGATTCCTTGATGGGGCTCAAAAGTTTAGGATCGCACTGTGAACTCAATCGGCTCTCTGTTTTATTCCATCAAGAACACGCCGGAGCCTTGGAATATTCAATTTTATTGTGTGAATACCGACTCTCAGTTAGTGGTACTGCGACGCGCCATGTTAGCTATGCTTCATCCTGATTGGCTCACGTGACACATTCCGATATGGTCCGTAGCCGAGTATCAACTTGGCGCTCGGTTAGTTTTGAGCGGATTTCTTCCGCACAAGAGGCAGGTTGCGTGACTTCGGTGTATCAGTCCCAGATTTATCACTTGAATATAGGTGTAGGAATGCTGCTGGTAGAATTTTAGGGTTGATTAAGCTGCAACAAACACGCTGGGTCGGCTATGTGTTCCGCATGCATGGTGATCGGATGCCTCACCGTGCCTTGTTTTCTGTGACGGAAGACACCACAAAGTTGACTACGCATGACCAGGAGATAGTGCGTGAAAAGCGTATCAATAACCCTTGGATGATACGGTACGGGGTCAGGGTATCAAAGACCCATCACATCAGTGGTTAAATTTACTCGACGTCACGGCGTTACTGTACAATCAATGGTGGTGTATTCATTCACTTTTTCTGATCAAAATTTTCCTACGCTTTGTTATTCTCCTGTCTTCCAGTAATCCTTGTCCAGCTTGCCCGATCTGACGATCGAACCGCCGTGCACGGTTTATGGCCATAATTGCGAATTGAACTAGGTGACCAGTCGATGTTTGATTTGTCGACATTGGCGAGCATTTGACCTTAAACCCCATCAGTGGCTTTCCTTGGAACTGTCATCCGACAGAAGCAGCGAAGCATCGGTGTCGAACACTGATGTCGTGCTGTCGATGATGATGCATCCGATGGAGTAGATTAGGGTTTAAACCTGTTTCTAGGACTTCACTTCTGGACATACATTTGGGTCGGGGTCAGTGATTTCTGCGAAGGATTGGTTGAGTGCGGCTCTTCCTGATGTTCGGTGATTCGATCAGGGACTTTAAAATAGCTGGGAGCACTTTCGCCAGACATTTGTTTCTGCTGCCTGTTTGTAGATGGCCTGAAGGTTTGGGTGGTTGTCCACGGCTAACTTCGAGATCCGAAAACTCCCTTAATGCACGCCACGCGTGATATTCTTGGCTGACCTCAGTTGTCTGAATTCCGTTGCTGCGGCAGTCACCTACCGAAGACATTTTTCTTTGAGAAGGATTTAAGGGTCGTAACACCTGATCCAAACTTCACAATGAGCTCTCGAAAGAATCAAAACTTGTTCAGCTGCAACCTTATGCTGCTTGGCTGCCATGCCATCCGTAGGAAGCATGGCATGGGGCGAGATGGCTCAAGTGGTTAGAGTGCGAAGTTACTGACCGGAAGACCCGTGGTTCGAACCCGACCTCTGCCTCTCGGTTTCCCCTGTCTAGGCTTGGGCAACCTGACAATATCCCAGCCCTCGTGCTTCCTTCGGGTAGCATGGCAGCTAGGCACCGGAATGATGCTACAGCTGAACGATATTTTTCTTCATAGGAAGAATAAAATAAAGCTGCTGCTGTACTTGATTCATCATAACATCATTCTTTCACATAAGTCCCAGCTGGTTTCATACTCCGCGCCTCTTTTTGACTGGGCAGTCAGGGTTCTAAGGCCAGTGTTGTGTTCCAACCGTTGTTTCTTCAATTCTTTTCCGTTGGGTATTTGGACTGATTTTGTCGGAGGCAACAGGTAGTAGATGTAAAAGCTCAGTGTCGTCACCACTGTTTGAGGCTTTTTTATTTGCAGTTACGTTCATCCAGTATGAAGCACGTCGTTTTTGGATGACACATTAGCTTCATGTTGGGGATTTCAGAATTCAGCAGCCTTGCTGAGGCGTGCCCATCTTGCTAATTGGAGAAGTGTCTTTGGACGAAATCCAGTCTTTGTGTTGCAGCGTGGTTCAGCCAAGGTGGCTCGGTGGTTAGAGCGCTGGTTTACTGACCGGAAGGTCCGTGGTTCGAACTCGAGCTTTGCCTCTCGACATCTGTGTATGCTCGGGTAACGTAGTAGTATCCCAGCCATCGTGCTTCTTCCGGGTGGCTTGGCAGCTAGGCACGGAAAGCGTGCTACAACTGAACGAGTTTTTTTCAGCTAAGATGTTCTTTCTAGGCGTGCTGCGTAAGCACCTCAAATACAGACCACTGATCGTCAACGGAGAGCAAATAATCTCTGGGGTGGCACAGCTAGTTAGTTGTCGATTGCGTCTTTGCGTACCTTACCGTGTTGTGACTGTGTGTGTCTAAATGGATTATCGAACTATGTGTCCTCAGGCCGTTCCATTTGATTCGTTTCACTGGTCGTTGGAAGCCTCTTGTCAGTGAAACCATCAGAGATTGAAATCGCTCTTTGATATCCGTCAAAGGAAATGTGTTTGATGAAGTCAGTGCAAGAATAGCAGACGCAGCAAACACGTCTGCTAATTTGCGTCATTTGTGGCGTCAAAAAGGCAAATCACTGGGTCTCAAGGGCCGGTCTGCAATAAAGGCTGTAATGCTTATGGTTGCGAAACACGGCCTCTGCAGACTTGATTTGAGGCGTCTTCGGGTTTTTGACCACCGATGCCTCAGAAAAGTGGGGAAGTGGGTATTTGGTTACGCAAAGGTATTTTAATCGCGGACATCATCCATAACCATCAACTGCAGTGGCTTGGTTGGTGGTTTCGTGGCAGCAGGATTCGCAATGGAGATGAATACGTGTACTGCGATTACAGTTATATTTAGTGGTGTTACCGGATTCCTGGACCGTTGTGTTATCAAGATGAGCTCACTGCATGGTCACTCGGGATAAAGATGACCTCGTGAAGACCCAAGTTGTCCACTGGAATACTGTTCTACAGCCAGTAATAAGTGTCGGTTTCCACTACAAGGATTCGTGCAATGTCTGACTTAGGTAGTTTGGTCTCACACGCGCATGTGGTATCCAGTATATAATCGTGGAGACTACGGGTGATTATCTTTCGTAATCGCTCATCTGGATACGGACCTTCTAGAAGCCGACGTGGCCAGTTTTCTCGTGTTGAGAGCCCCAGCTCGTTTGTTAGCCATCCCTACCGCTGGTTTAGCGCAGAGTGCCACTCCACGGAAGCACCTCAGCATCGTGTGGGTTGAATGATTTAGCCGTCACGAAGAGACTGGACCTTACCGTGGTGTGACGGTTTGCGCACCTCAGCGATCCATTGAGCTATACTGGAGAGTGTCCCGCGACACTCACAGAGTCTCTCATACCAGGTTGGTCAATGGTTAGAGGTATGACGAACACAGTCTCCTGGCCCTCCAAGTTGGGGGTTGGAACATGTGGCGACTTGTTCCGTAGAAACGGTAATGCATTTGCATTTCCC
>NW_008751782.1:1348109-1357891 GCF_000715545.1 Opisthorchis viverrini
CCCCCAATCATCGGTGAACGAAACTGTGGCAGCTACAACCAGTGTACGACCAGTACGCGGTTCTTACAACTGACAATGATGATGATGATGATGAACCTCGCCGTGGCACTGAGATTCTGAAACTGACCTCATCTTCGCCCGCTGTTGTTTGTTTGGGATCAAGGTTTGGCCAACCCCCAGACAAACAACCAATGGTCAGGGCATAGCGCCCGCATCGTTCTACTTTAGTAGAACAACACCGCAGGAAAGCGCTGAGGAGGACTTCTGCAGCAAAACTGTATAGTAACAGGTCTTTTAGAGGCACTTTGTGGGGTGGAATTAACAACTTTACTTGCATCCCAAGACGCTCAAGCCCGATCGTACGGAGGTGTTTCGGACAGTTCCATTTCTTGGTGAGTGTGAAAAACACCCTTCCCTAGGTTTTCCCGAAGATCATCCCAGTACTGATTAGATCGCCCCTTCGTCTACGGTAAATTAGCTGTAGTGAATTTGACCTATCAAGACTGACCGGATTCTTCGGGTGACGAGGGCCTACTGTCACTGAAACTGCTCCGAAGGAAGTACTTCTTGTTTGGTTGGCGAGCATATAGCAGACTGCCTCTGCTCAAGCAAAGGCTATACGTACGTACATGTCTGCTGCAGGTCGATCAAAGACCTGAAACGGACTTACATTTTAGGTTGGTGTCCTCTGTGGGTCCCCTCCAGTCTTTTCTGCGTGCCGTTTCTCCAACTAGTTATTCACCGAAATGCTCCATACCAACAGGCCGGTTCTGTCAAATGGAGGATATGCTGCATTTTTCGTGATTTGTCATCTCCATTAACATCACATCATTGTTGACAGCAACACAAAAGGAGAACAATTCACTGCCATACAACCAATAAAGCCTTATAATGGAAAGAAGAAAGACATTGGACAATGAAGGTATGCAGGGCTTACCTTGTTGCGGCTTGCGAACGGTGTTGCGACTCCTATAGCGGTCCTTGGCTTCCGGCTCTGCTCACTAGGGTATATCAATGGGCTCTGTGGCTTGGATTAACCCATCCTGGAGACAAAGGAAAATCACGGATCAGGGGCGGGATGGCTCGGTGGTTAGGTAGCGAATTTACTGACCGCAAGGTCCGTGGTTCGAACCCGACCTCTGTCTGGCAGCATCCCAGCCCTAGTGCTTCCTTCAGGTGGCCAGATAGGCACCGAAAAAGTGTTCCAGCTGGACGATTATTTTTTACGCACAAGTAAACCTTACTTGACTCTTCGGATCCCTGCAACCTGGCTATTTCTCCAAACGGCTACTCAGTTTTGCAAGATCGTGAGGCCACACTCTGTTGTCTGAAGTTAATTTACTTGAAACACGCTCCTGGGGTCTGATTTGCGCCGCATGCTTGACGTTGTATTCGTCCCGGCATCAAGTGTTGACAGCGCTTAAGATATCCACGATTCAGCACCTGGCCATTGCGTCACTGCTATGGTGTCATTTCCTCCCATCTCTCCTTGAGCTTTTGGATAGCAATGGAACGACCTGCCTGATCTTGGGACTGAATCAGGGGTTGGGATCGTGGGTAACATTTCCCAGATTGTTAGCTGGATCCGTCAAAATGGCTACCGGTGTCGGACGTGATGAGCTGAAATGCCACTGTGTCGACTGGTCTCCGGTTTGGCTGCAACCGTAGCTACCGTCAAATCGCCAAGATGTGTTGCCGTGAATGCATTGCAGCCATATGCAGTTGTCTTGTTACAAATGGCATTGAGGGTTGGTCCGAGAGTTGGAGCCCATTAGTCCAATCCAGATCTAGGAGATCGAGGTCTGTATAATTGATGGGCTGGAAATCGCCTTGGACTTGAACACCATTGAACGTCTCAGAGTAGTTCAACTTCCCGGTCAGTTTGAGGCTTTCACCAGACACCTTACGAAGGCCTCAATGCGTGTGTTCCACTGGTGACCTCCTAGTTACGTTCCTGGGCTGTTTTGCAATAACGGTGAGGTAAGGTCCTGTACGAAGTTAGATGGTAACGTACATACCATTAACACGTCGCGGTGAGTTTTCGTAGACCGGATTATTTAATCCTTATCCTAGTGGTCACGGCCCCTGAGTGTGGGTATTTGCGCGAGCTCCTGAATTTGTTTCTGCAACATTCCGCTTTATGGCCTTTTCGATCGAATTTGCTGCACCCGTGGTTCTGGTAAGGGCGTGGTGCTAAAAGTGTCATTCGTTAAAAAGCAACAGGGTGTGGGCAGTTTCGTCGGGGTCCGCGTGAAATTTGATTGACCTTTGGAAGTTACTTTGCATACCATGTCAGGCCGAGAGGGCAGACAATATCTTGTCATTACTGCATCATCCTTAAGGTTGATTTGGTGCTGGTGTTCGGCGGTTACTTTCTGAATTGTTAACAAACATCCGCTGTGTTTACACCAGTAGTCAGCCAGATAATTTAGATAGGTACTGCTAGCGTGAATGACATCAGGTAGCCGCCACATAGTCCACTGTCTCCAATTAGGCATAGGGATGGTCATCTGTAGCCCATCCTGGAAGGTGAGCAGAACCAACAACGCGCAAACAGTCCGTATCATCCTTCATTCACTTCTGCCCAAATTCTGTTCACCTGTAAGTTTCTGCGACTCCGAATTAGGCACGGAAAACCGCACTCGTATCGGCCGGGGGTAATTCGGCGTGCTTTACACATGACCTAGTCATCTTATCTTGCAGTGCTGGATGCATTCTTTGAGGGGAGTGCCCTTTGCTTCACCAAAATCCCGTCTTCTGGACACCTTACTGCATAGCTGCCTTCCCAATTCCCTACTTTACACTCCACAGGGTGCTGTATTTAGACACTAATTTATCAGCTCCCGCCTCCAATGCTCAGCTAACTACACCATCTCCCCAGCTCATCGGTGAACGAAACTGTGGCAGCTGCAGCAACCGTACGACGAGTACGCGGTTATTACTGCTGACAGTGCTCATGATGATAGCTCATCGTACGACGAGTGCGCGGTTATTACAGCTGCTCATGATGATGGCTCACTTGTTCCAGCCGATTCCAACTGTAGTTCTGAGGGAACAGTGGTCAAAGATCTGAAGGCGTCTCAGATCCCCCGTCCGAAGAGGCCATGTCTCTTAGGCGTACGACAATGCAACCCACACTGTAGTTTGACATACGCGTTCTTTGAGACCAAGTGAGATGCCTTTTTGGCGACACAAGCGGCGCGAATGGAAGCCGCAATTTCTGCCTTTGAGATTTGTGGGCTGACTTCGTCCGTCACACTACCGTCAGAGCTACTAGAACTTCCGGGGAACGTATAGTGCTCTAAAGCAAACGTCGCTCCTTGAATTCTCAAATACCTATTCAATGACCACGACCTGCAGCATAAATTTACAGCATGACATCGTTGTTTAACACTGGTGCTTCGCTGCCCAAGACAACTGATGGTGCTCATTTTTCAAAAGAGCGCCAGTAGTGAGTGCGGTAATCATAGGAAGATCACCCTGATTACCCTGACTCCCGAGGTAACGAGGCCGTTGGTGTTACTTGTCCTATGTCGCTTTGTGGTGATGCGCGAAGCATTAAATCGAAAGCGGTGAGTGGGATTCCTGCCTTCATCACGTGTCAATAAAATAAACCGTTCGCTGTAACACCATTCTGGTGCATAGCTTCTATGCCACCCGAAAGAAGCACGAGGACTGGGATACTGCCAGTTTGCCCAATCCTAGATGGGAGAAGTCGAGTTCGAACCACGGACCTTCCGATCAATAAATTAGCGTTTTCACCACTGAACCATCTCGCCATCACGTGCTAAAACAGCGCCGTATGTATAAATAACCCAATACACACCCAATGCGCAGTAGTCCAATACGCATTGTACTCAGTCGATCAGTTTGTTCTGCTTAATATGCTTTCTCGTGAAGAAATGTCCCAGCAGTTTGTGAACGTAAGAATTTCTTTTTATTCACAGTTTCTGGCGTGTGATAGTGTACGAGAGCTTTCCAAATGCTTTGGTATACAAAGTGGTTTCCCACATGGATGCCCACTCTACCAATTCATCTTCCATTTTGTAAGATGGCTCAATGGTGAGAGCGCAGATTTGCTAACCAGAAGGTCCATAGTTCAAACCCGACTTCGGCATCTCGGGTTACCGTCAAGGTTTGGGCAACGTGGCAGTATCCCAGCCAGGGTTGCATGACAGCTAGGTACCGAAAGGGGGTTACAGCTGAATGACTATCTTTTCTTTGGCAACAGGGCTTTCCGTCGAAAAATATGTCAAGCACCAGAAGTTGTGTTGTTGAGACCATGTATTGCACCTGCTGAACCATCATTTTCCGAAGAGAGTGCTGTTTTCCGTGTCCAGTTCAGAGTTATGGAGACAGAGAGGTGGCCAGACTTTGACCTTGAAGAGGGATGTGAAGGAGATTATGGAAAGTCTGGGTGCTATCGGTGTGACTTGCCTTTCAGGATAGGGACCGTGTGCTCCCTACTGCGTTTGGTTGGAGACGCTGCAACAGGTGGTTGCTACTCAATGTCAATGGCGTTCTTGTTGTCAGTTCACCATATCAAGTGGTTTCTTCTTTCACCTTCCCTCTTCAAATTCGTTGTTGATACGATTATGGAAGACTCACTATCAGCTACTAACGCCCGTGGGGTTGAAGTTATCGCGGGGCGACCGCTCACAGATATCGAGTACGCAGACGATCTAGCTCTTCTTGGATCTGATGCCGTGGTAGTGCAAATGATATTAAATAATCTAAATAATTCTACTTCAGGGTTTGGCATGCGGTTCGCACCTGTAAAGCGTAAAGTGCTACTGCAGGACTGGATGGGCTCGAACCCCAAACTCATGCTTGCGGATGAGCTGATTGAGGTGGACAAATTTTTCTACTTGGGAAGCTGTATCAGTCCCGGTAGTCTCGCGAAAGATATTTCCATCCGGACTGGGAAGGCCAGAGCAGCTTTTGTGAACTTGCGTTACCTGTGGTTGAGACGTTTAGAAAGAGTCCGAGAACGAGTTAGAACAGAGTCCAGGTTTTCGAGGATAAGCAACGTTTTACTTGTCTAAGAACAAGTGTACATGAGCTGAAATGTACATACAAAAGTTCAGTACGAGTATATATGGTAAGTATAAGAATAAGCACACAAAAATCACGACATTCACCCCGACAGTGTTTAAATAGGCACATATGAGCTGACGTAGACAGGAAGTGATGTGCTGAATCAAGCTTCTCTGTTCCTCAAACTATAAGGACGAATGCGTCGCTGTTGTTCTAGAATCCCAGGATAACTCGGTTGGTGTTCGGAGGACGGTACTGAAGAAGATTCAGATGCTTGAGAGCTATCGGGCTGACGTCCGGTTAGTTCAGTCTTATCTGGGTGTTCGGTATCTTCGTTGGATTCAGACAGATTGAGAACATTGTCAGTCGTATTCTGAACCGCTGGGGCTAGACGGCGAAGGGACACGGTTTCGACTCTTCCGTCTCGATGAGCAATGTGTGCGTAGTGTGGGTTGCAGTTCAGGAGGTCAACATCTTCCACTAGTGGTTGGTACTTGGATGACCTATCACCTCGTTGTAGCAGAACTGGACCAGGGGTGGTCAACCAAGATGGCAGCGATATTCCAAATGTTGAGCGACGTGCGTTTTAGAACAAACGTTCGTGTGGAGTACGGTTGGTGACTGTACATAACAATGATCGGAGGCTGTGTAGAGCATCAGGGAGTACTGATTCCCAACGGGAAGGCGGGAGATTGTGAGATTTCAGCGCTAAGCTTATTGTTTTCCAGAGAGTACCGTTGAGACGCTCAACTTGACCGTTACACTGTGGATTATAAGCTGATGTATGACTCATAGCAACACCTTTCTCCAGAAGAAAGCTATTGATCTCAGACGACATGAACGATGAGCCTCTGTCGGAATGGATATAGGCTGGCATTCCGAACAGACAGAAGATTTGTGTGAGACAGTCAATCACAGTTGCCGAGGTCATATCCGCACACGCAAATGCAAATGGGAATCTAGAGAACTCGTCAATTATAGTGAGTAAGTAGCGGTTGCGTGTATTAGATGGCAAAGGACCTTTAAAATCCAAACTCAGACGTTCAAAAGGTTGTGTTGCTTTAATGAGTCTACCAGAGGATTTCCAAAATCTTGGCTTCAGTTCAGCACACACTTTGCAGGAGGAAATGACGCGCTTGACATCGTCGACGGAGTAGGGGAGATTCTTGCAACGCACAAAATGGAACATACGGGTAATGCCTGGATGGCAGAGGGAGTTATGGAGCTCTCCGAGTTGGTTATTGCTCCCCATGGAAGCACATACGTTTCGTGACAGAGTGTCGGCGACATGATTGTCCTTGCCAGGTCGGTATATGACATCATATTTGTACTCGGACAGCTCAATCCTCCATCGTTGTATCTTGTCGTTTTTCACTTTACCCTTCTGTCCACCGCCGTACATGAATGAGACTGAACGCTGATCGGTGATCAGTTTGAAGGGTCTTCCGAGTAGATAATGCCGCCATTTCCGGATGGATTCAACGATAGCGTAGGCCTCCTTCTCGATGGCAGAATGATTCTTCTCGCTCGGATTGAGTGTCCTCGAGAAAAAGGCTACCGGCCGACGGTTTTGGCTTAGGGACGCGGCTATAGCCACATCGGAGGCATCCGTTTCAACAACCAGAGGCTCGTTATAATCTATTGTGATTAGTGTAGCATTTTCTAGTTCGTTCTTTAGGTTGTCGAAGGTCAACTCGACGTCGGCAGGTAGGGGAAAAGTTTTATTCTTTACCAGTTTGTTGATTTTGTCGGAAAATGAGGATATCCAATGAGCATAATATGCAAACATACCGATGATACGTTGCATTTCCGTGGTAGTACGCGGAAGAGGTAACTGACGGATGGGTTCCATGCGTTCAGGGTCTGGTCTAATGACACCCTTTGAAACCTCATAACCTAGGAGGCGGATAACTTTTGAAGAAGTGACTGTTTTGTCATCATTAAGAGTGATCCCATACTTCCTCGTAGCTCTCAAAAACGACTGGAGATTGAGATCGTGTTCCTCTTGGGTCTTGCCACAAATAGTCACATTGTCTATGTAGGCATACGTGCTTTTCAGCTTTTCAGTCGTAATGATATTGTTAATAGTTCGCTGAAAACACGCAACACCGTTTGTGACACCGAAGGGTATGCGACGAAACTGAAACAGGCCACCACATGCTTCGAATGCTGTAAAAGGTTTGTCGGATGCCGAGATGGGGACTTGATGGTAAGCAGACAAGAGGTCTAATGTACTATAGACTTCGTAGTGCGAAATCTCCTCAATCATTTTGTCCAAGCGTGGCAGAGGGTAAGCGTCCAGATATGTGAACCGGTTGATAGTTTGGCTGTAGTCAACAACCATCCGGCGTTTGTGATTGATACCCTTAGTAATCAAAACCTGCGCTCTCCAGGGAGACGTTGACGGTTCGATGATGCCTTCTTGCAATAAGCGGTCAACTTCGGCGCGAATGAATTTTTCATCATCCGGATGATGCCTTCTTGATTTGGTTGCAACAGGCTTGCAATCTGGAGACAAGTTGGCGAAAAGTGATGGTGATTCAACGTTTACAGCCGTCAGGCCGCAGATGGTGAGCGCATCACGATCCCCGCCGAATGAAATTTCTACCTTGCCATGTAGACCTAGAAAGTCATGCCCGAGTAAAACGTCGGTGCAGAGGTTTGGCATTACAAAGAGCTTCAGTTCACTGTATGAGGTATCTCTGTATCGGACAGAAACACAAGCGTAACCAGTCGTTCGACAAGATAGGGATGTAGACGCCATTGTGACGACTGAGAAAGTTGGATAAATTTTCCAATTATGCAGTTTCACGACCTTAGCGTTAATGAAACTGCAAGAACTCCCTGTGTCGACCAGAGCACGGAGAGTGATGCCATTGACTTCGATAGTTGCGATGGCATGCGCCAGGCAGGTAGGAGCTGCTGCAACGAATAATGACGATAAAGTAGGCTTTGTTGTACAACTTGTGTGGAACTTGGAGGTATTTTTTGAACGGCACACGCGGCGGAAGTGACCGCGTTTACCACAAAGATTGCAGACGGCTTCGCGAGCGGGGCACTTTGGACGAGGATGTGCATCATAACCGCAGAAATAACATGTCTGAATGGATTTTACAGCAGCAGTGGTGGGATCAACACGCAGTTCGGGATTCTGTGAAATGGGTGGAATCGTAGAGCAAGATATGGGTTCGTTACTAACATATGACTGTGACTGTTTGTGAGCCAATTCGAGGGATCTAGCCAGCTGATATGTTTGGTCCAGAGTGAGTTCGCTTTGTGCTAGAAGCTTCTCGCGGATGGATGTGGACGCCAGGCCATTAATTATAGCATCACGCACGCACTCATCTTGATATTCAGTTGCAGACACAGATTTAAACTCACAGTCTTTGGCTAATGATTTCAGTTTTTGTACGAACTGATCGATATCTTGTCCACTCTCCTGTTTGTAGGTCTGTAGCAGGTAGCGTGCATATATGACATTTTTTGGACGGACATATAATTTCCGTAACGTGGCGATTGCAGATTCATAGTCGGTGTGATCAGCAATGTGATCGTATACTAATGGATCCACAAAGTGGATGAGAGTTTCAAGTTTGTCGGGTTTAGAAGATTCGACGGTTTTCAGATAGGTTTCGAAGGTACGAAACCAGTGATTCCAGCGTTTTGCTGCATCTGCGGAGTTTGGGTCAGCGTCGAAGAACCGAGGTCGTAGTTGCGGGTCCATTGTGTTCTTAGACAAGTAAATTGAGACGTTTAGAAAGTGTCCGAGAACGAGTTAGAACAGAGTCCAGGTTTTCGAGGAGAAGCAACTTTTTACTTGTCTAAGAACAAGTGTACATGAGCTGAAATGTACATACAAAAGTTCAGTACGAGTATATATGGTAAGTATAAGATAAGCACACATAAGAATAAGCACACAAAAATCACGACAGTGGTGTAGGCGTGAAATCAGCTTATCCGTCAAGGGTCGAGCTTATATTGCTGCGGTGCGCTCCATACTATTATTTGGGTCAGAAACCTGGTCGCTGCACGCCCAAGACATCAAAAGATTTTCACTGGTTGACCGATGTCTTCTGAGTCTGGTAGGATCACCGGATTGGCTATGCCCACGGTATGTGGACTGCTCACACTCCATCGTTTGCGCTGACTTGGTCACATGCTCCGTATGCCAGTCGACTTCCTCGAACGGTTCTTTTTGCACTACCACGCCAGCATCATCGAAAGCATGACATTAGTGTTCAAGACCGATGCTTCGCTGCCGTGCACATAAGTATCATGGTTGTACGTGGGCTGGGTTACTGTCATAGCGCCCACACCTAGACATGAGGACGATTAGGGTCCTCAACCGAAGCTTTTGGCTCGAAAGCCTAAAAGCAAAACATCGGTGTTTGGCGGGAAGTGCGGATCCACCAACAGAGCAACAACCAAGTGCAGATCCATTACCATTTCTACGGAACAAGTCGCCACATGTTCCAACTACCAACCTGGAGGACCAGGAGTCTGTTTGTCAGACCTCTAACCATCATGGTTAGAGAGACTCTGTGAGTGTCATGCGGGCACCCCCAGTATAGCTCATTGGGTGGTTGTTGGTCTGTTCGCCGAGCTTGGCAGTTGGATTGCAAACGTTTCATCACCAATCGAGGTGACATCGTCAGTGCAGGGTTGAGTGGGTCTGCACTGATGATGTTACCTCGATTGGTGATGAAACGTTTGCAATCCAACTGCCAAGCTCGGCGAACAGACCA
>NW_008751782.1:1359551-1365715 GCF_000715545.1 Opisthorchis viverrini
GATGTTACCTCGATTGGTGATGAAACGTTTGCAATCCAACTGCCAAGCTCGGCGAACAGACCAACAACCAAACAACGCACCCCAGCTACCTACATTCCACAACATTGCTAATAGCTCATTGAGTCTCTGAGGTGCGCAAACCGTCACACCACGATAAGATACAGTCTCCTTGTGATTCGCACAACCACACGAAGGATGGAAGTCAAACAATGACTTGGCAGCGAAGAGTGAAAACGATTACCAGCAAACGGCTTCAGTGGTCATTGCCGTTTCCCTGGATGGGGACCCCGAGACGGGATGCATGAATGTTTGGTTGGCATTTTCAGACATTGCCTAGTTGCTTTTGAGTCAAAGGTTCTGGTTGGAGCTTCTCATCGTCTTTCATCACCCTGGCCGCCAAGCTAGTATCTTACATCGTGTGCAACCGTAAAAAACCGAAAGTCACCTCCATGGTTGGCTGCCGCACGTTGTCATCAGGAACATGCGACAGGTCGGATAATGGCTGTCGGGCTACTTCTGACCTCTATTCCTTTCCGCATATATGCTCTCCCCGTTCCCCATCGCCTTGCTGACATCTCCACAGGCACGTTCTTAAGAATTGACAGATTTCCCCTCCGACCATTACCGTTAGTTGCCACATCGACGCTTGACTTGGTCACCTCAGCCATAAATTCTGACCTCGGTGCTCAATCCATCTGGCAGCCATCAACGTTCGCACTGTGAATCAAGCTGGTTCACAGGCCGTTCTTTGGGGCGCCTTGGTATCCAAGATTAAAAACCCAAGTACAATTTCTTTTGGTTTCAGTTTGCATACCTCTGATGATTCAAAAGCTACCACGGTGATTCTGCTAGGGTCGATGTTACTTTAAACCGCCAAACTGAAGGGCATGTGCGTGATCGGCCGTCCGCTGGTAGTTGTCCGTGTTCGGTTCGTTTGGTAATATCCGTCAAAGCATCCCATAAATGCTGTAGTAACCACTGTCGTTCCGTTGTACTTTCCTACGCTTGCGAAGCTTCCGGTATTCGGTCAGTATATTTCACGCAGTTGACAACACTGAAGCTCAAGGTCATTTGTGTATATTGGGCGGTTGTCGATGTAAAGTTCCTGTTGTCCTAGCCCAAGAACTGAACCTCAGGACACGCCACTCGTCATGGAGGTTAGTTATGAGACGGCCCGAGAATGCAACAGATTGGGTTCGCGATGAAATATGCCAAGTTTTTCAGAATAGAGTCATAGTGTCAAGACCAGGCAACGAGTTTGGACCCGACGTTTACATTAGTTTGTGTTCACTTCATGCTCAAGTTCCTGGAGAGACGCAGGTCGATAGGATGAGAAGTATCCCGGATGCAAACTGAAAGGCTCCTGTCAAACTGCGTTATTGTGTACTCTTCCGTTAACCACTAACTCCATAAATGTTCAGATTGAAAGGTGGCTGAACAAACAGTTTCGGTTCATGGGCACACTTTTTGGGAATAAAGGACAAGGCTACCCACACGGATGTATTTGACAACCAGTTCCAGTTGTTGAGCTTCAATAACTAGATTAGTTGATGGATTCCTGCCCTCGTTAAGTGAAATTTCGCACTCTGATGGGGAGGGGCGAATTATTTAACTCATTATTTAACTCTAAGGAAAGACCGAGAGCTCTGGTGGACATGGAAAGCTCGGGAGATGGAGAAGGCTTTTGCTACGGGAAACAGCCGTGTCCTTTATCAACTGATACGATCGACTGGCCCTAGGAAAACGACGGTCAGCGAAAAGATAAATGAAAAAGATGGCTCATCAATTCACTCGCAAAAACGTCGACTGGAGAGATGGGCCGAACACTTCGAAGAGCAGTTCAGCTGGCCTCCTGCAACACAGCCTGTGGAGATAGTGCATACGGGCGAATGGAATGTAAACCTTGATCGCCCTTCGGAAGAAGAAATAAGATCAGATTTGTAGTCTCGTTTAAAAGCGTTTCATCGTCCTTTGCGAATCCGGGTTCCATACAAGCTTCCCGTTCAGATGTATAAACGTACTGGCACGAAGATCCGTGGTTCGAACCCAACCCGAGTATCCTGATTGCCCCTGTCTAGGCCTCGGCAACCTGCCAGTATCTCAGCCCTTGTGCTTCCTTCGGGTGGCTTGGCAGCTTCCGTTCCGAGGGAACCGGGCAGATTGCTCCTTAGTGTGTGCACACTCGTGATGCCAGCAGTGTTGTTTGAGCTAACTGAACTGATTCACCATCGATCTTTATGAACGGCGGTATTCCGAATGTATGACTGGTACGAATGCCCGCGTGCTTAGAGGTTCAACGAACGAAGGAAAGTCTTACGTTGATACTTTCCGCCGGTGATTGATGAAACTGAGTGAATCTGTGTACATGACCGTTTTCAGCTGTAGTCTCCAATGATATGGTTAAAACATACATTGGAAATTCTTACTCATCGGAAACGGACGATGATATGCGGTCGACTAAAAAAAGTCGAATTCCATCATCTGCTTGGTGGATGCTGATTCCAAAAGCACCACTGAAATGCGCTTCGTTGGTCTCGTCCAACCGACCTGGGCAAATGTCCGCATTTTATAAACCGAATTAACCATCATCGTCAACATCGTGATCACCGACAGCACAACATCAGTGTTCAACACTGATGTTTCGCTGCCGTTAACCGAATTAGCCATGAATGATACTGACTAAGTCTATCTTGGCGTTTGAGCTTCTGTCTAGCAGAGCAAACAAATCTAAGGAAAGAAACGCTGTGAAGTACCAACTGGCCGCAGGCGGAGCTTCTGTCTAGCAGAGCAAACAAATCTACGGAAAGAAACGCTGTCACGCTGTTAATAACGGGAACTTGCGGTTTACTGGACAGCTGTGCAAGTCTCACAACTTGACACACCGAAGACATTATTCACACTTAGCTGTCTGGATTGGCAACGACATTTCTGCTGTCGCAGTCTCAGCGTTAATCCCCTTCTCAGCGCTATCGGTGGTCAAAGCAGACTGGATCTATCTAAGGAGGCTTCACCACGTCGCCAACTGATTCTACTTGTGTCACTTAAAGTACTATGACTATAATGAACTGCATACTTTTACACTGTGAGGCTTGAAGAGCTCCCCTCATTTGGCCTCATTGTCCATTGAGCTCAACAATCCCGGTCATTCACATCATGATCTGCGGAAGTTTTCGCGCGTGCTGAAAATTACGAGGGACGGGAGTTTCATGCGATTACTTGCTCGTCAGTAATTTATTTAGTTAAGAGGACGCTTGCGATATTCTATCCAAAGATTTATATCTCGTGTGTCGTAAGTTCTTACCTAAGTTTGACTGACCTACGCAAGGTAAACCGGCTTCGTGAACACCACTGTCAAAATCAAACAACCAGCAACATACCACGCAGAACACGTTTCTTGGAGTTATGCTACAGGTGATGTCCCCAACGTAAATCAGAACATTTATTCCCGTTATTCGAAAAGTCTGGTATGTTCGAAAATCTGACAGTGACGACACCCTGATTCGCCGGCTTCTTGGTCGCAAACGGCTGTTTCGTGATTTGATACCAAACTTGTGTATCAGTTCACTGTACGACAAGAGAGTACACAGTTGAATGACTACACTCTAATGGGCGGGCACCACTACCCAGCCTATAGGAGCTTTATATGTTCCACCACTGGTTTTAACAAAAGCACTCACTACTACATTCGGTGGACGTTTGATGAACAAGCTGAGTTGTAAGGAGCACCATTTTGTGTCACATATGCTAGGGCTTTGTACCGTGAATTTTTTGACGGTTGGTCTCCTTTTCCCATAACTAACGCTGTGCTTAATGGAAAACAACCCTATGTTAGCCTCTCTTCCCAGAAAAGCTGCTGAGTAAATGCATAAATCTGGATTCCGAGAGAAGATCTTGATACGGAGTAATTCAAGTGATTATGTTTCGCTCTCTATTGACTTTGGTTCTAATAAGGCACGAATGTTTTCCATTTCAGCCATGACGACTGTGGAGCCCCAACAGACTGAAAAACCGGTTCAGTCGAAAATCGGGATAATCTATCCTCCACCGGAGGTCCGAAACATTGTCGATAAGACCGCCAGTTTCGTTGCTCGGAATGGACCAGACTTCGAGTCTCGGATTCGCCAAAACGAGATCAATAATCCAAAGTTCAATTTTCTCAACCCAGCGGATCCCTATCATGCTTACTACCAGCACAAAGTACGTGAGTTTGCTGAGGGAAAGACAAGTGAACCTGCGGCTTTGAAACTCACAACACCAAGTGCTGCACGTCTTGGTCAAGACACTCCAAAGTCAATTCAGGAGACTTTTATTCCAAAGGAACCACCGTCCGAATTCGAATTTATCTATGACCCACCGTCAATCAATGCAATGGATATCGACATTATCAAGCTGACAGCACAGTTTGTTGCACGAAATGGACGGCAATTTCTAACCCAATTGATGAACAGAGAGCAGCGTAACTACCAGTTTGATTTTCTCAGGGCACAACACAGTATGTTTGGCTACTTTACGAAGCTGGTTGAGCAATATACAAAAATTTTAATTCCCCCGAAAGATATCGCGGACAAATTGAGCGATGAACTGGAACACCCGAAACGTTTGCTTGATGATGTGAAGTATCGGGTTGAATGGCACAAGTATCAGGAGCGGCAACGAAAACGCGAGGAAGAGGCGGCCGAAAGGGAGCGAGTTGCTTACGCCCTCATTGATTGGCACGATTTTGTCGTTGTGGAAACAGTTGACTTCCAACCAAATGAGGCGGGGAATTTTCCAGTGCCCACTACACCCGACGAAGTTGGTGCTCGTATGCTGGCTGAGGAACGAGGTATGCAGTTGCCTCCTAAAGTTCCCGCTGCTCCACCTCCACCCCCTGGTTCTTTGGGTTTGATGCCTGCAGACCTGGACGAGGAAGATGAAGATGAAGAAGGCGATGAAGAGAGTGGGGATGATGAGAGATTATCTGACGCAGAAACTGCAGATGTTCGAATGCCAGAGCCGGTGTCCCTGGAAGCCAAACCTGTTTTAAGTGCCGCTCCTGAAACAGTTGAACCTTCACATGCTAGGCCAGCGCAATCGCCGTCCCCTCCACCTGCACCAGAATTCATGGAGGGGGAAGATATGGAGTTGTCAGAGGACGAGGATCAAGCTCAACCAACTGAGGGTACCTTACCACAGAAGCAACCAGCCAAACATCTGCCGCCCACAACAGATCAGGTTATAATTCGGCCCGATTACGATCCAAAGGCTGTACGGTTAGCGAAACGTGATGAATCAGTCTTACTGGTTTCTCCGTTCACGGGAGAGAAAATTCCTGCACATCAAGCACCAAAACACATTCGTGTTGGTCTTCTTGATCCGAAATGGGTGGAACAACGTGATCGTGAGATTCGTGAGAAAAGGGAACAGGAACAAGTGTATGCTTCAGGCAGTCTGATTGACAGCAGCCTGAAACAGTTAGCAGAACGGCGAACCGATATTTTCGGTGTGGGTGTGGATGAAATCCAAATAGGTAAGAAGTTGGGTGAGGGGGAATCGGTCAAATCGGATAAGTTGATTTGGGATGGACACGCTGCATCTTCTGATTTGATTGTCAAACGAGCGATGGAAGCTGTAACGGCGAAGGATAAGCAGGAACTACTCGAATTCCAAATGAAGTTGGATGCCGCACGTGACAAAATTGGCCCGCAAGGTGGGACGACGCCTGCCGTGCCCATGTTCCCTCCTGGTGTCATCAAGCCTGGAATGATAATTCAACCTCCGCAACCAGTCAGCAATATTGTAAAGACCAATCCTCCCCCTCCCCCTCCACCACCACCACCACCGGGTTTGCTGATGATGTCGAATGCACCCCCACCACCTTTGCCACCGTCTATGTTCCCACCTGGAATGCCACCACCACCCGGTTTGGCAATGCCAAGCTTTATGGCCCCACCTCCAGGCATGCCACCACCACCTCCACCACCAGCTGTGTCCACTGCTGATGGAGAACCGGAAGCCAAGCGACCAAGAGAGTAGTCGGAGAAGCTTACTGTTCACTATCTCGTTGCATGTAAATGGATTGCTCTTTTTGGCCTCTACTGCTGTTTCACCCTTGTGAGTTTGCAGTGACTTTGCAATACATCATTTTCAACCATCTACCTGTTGCTTAATGTAATCAGAGGTCA
>NW_008751782.1:1374943-1378445 GCF_000715545.1 Opisthorchis viverrini
TGTGTCGTAAGTTCTTACCTAAGTTTGACTGACCTGCGCAAGGTAAACCAGCTTCGTTAACACCACTGTCAAAATCAAACAACCAGCAACATACCACGCAGAACACGTTTCTTGGAGTTATGCTACAGGTGATGTCCCCAACGTAAATCAGAACATTTATTCCCGTTATTCGAAAAGTCTGGTATGTTCGAAAATCTGACAGTGACGACACCCTGATTCGCCGGCTTCTTGGTCGCAAACGGCTGTTTCGTGATTTGATACCAAACTTGTGTATCAGTTCACTGTACGACAAGAGAGTACACAGTTGAATGACTACACTCTAATGGGCGGGCACCACTGCCCAGCCTGTAGGAGCTTTATATGTTCCACCACTGGTTTTAACAAAAGCACTCACTACTACATGCGGTGGACGTTTGATGAACAAGCTGAGTTGTAAGGAGCACCATTTTGTGTCACATATGCTAGGGCTTTGTACCGTGAATTTTTTGACGGTCGGTCTCCTTTTCCCATAAGTAACGCTGCGCTTAATGGAAAACCACCCTATGTTAGCCTATCTTCCCAGAAAAGCTGCTGAGTGAATGCATAAATCTGGATTCCGAGCGAAGATCTTGATACGGAGTAATTCAAGTGATAATGTTTCGCTCTCTATTGACTTTGGTTCTAATAAGGCACGAATGTTTTCCATTTCAGCCATGACGACTGTGGAGCCCCAACAGACTGAAAAACCGGTTCAGTCGAAAATCGGGATAATCTATCCTCCACCGGAGGTCCGAAACATTGTCGATAAGACCGCCAGTTTCGTTGCTCGGAATGGACCAGACTTCGAGTCTCGGATTCGCCAAAACGAGATCAATAATCCAAAGTTCAATTTTCTCAACCCAGCGGATCCCTATCATGCTTACTACCAGCACAAAGTACGTGAGTTTGCTGAGGGAAAGACAAGTGAACCTGCGGCTTTGAAACTCACAACACCAAGTGCTGCACGTCTTGGTCAAGACACTCCAAAGTCAATTCAGGAGACTTTTATTCCAAAGGAACCACCGTCCGAATTCGAATTTATCTATGACCCACCGTCAATCAATGCAATGGATATCGACATTATCAAGCTGACAGCACAGTTTGTTGCACGAAATGGACGGCAATTTCTAACCCAATTGATGAACAGAGAGCAGCGTAACTACCAGTTTGATTTTCTCAGGGCACAACACAGTATGTTTGGCTACTTTACGAAGCTGGTTGAGCAATATACAAAAATTTTAATTCCCCCGAAAGATATCGCGGACAAATTGAGCGATGAACTGGAACACCCGAAACGTTTGCTTGATGATGTGAAGTATCGGGTTGAATGGCACAAGTATCAGGAGCGGCAACGAAAACGCGAGGAAGAGGCGGCCGAAAGGGAGCGAGTTGCTTATGCCCTCATTGATTGGCACGATTTTGTCGTTGTGGAAACAGTTGACTTCCAACCAAATGAGGCGGGGAATTTTCCAGTGCCCACTACACCCGACGAAGTTGGTGCTCGTATGCTGGCTGAGGAACGAGGTATGCAGTTGCCTCCTAAAGTTCCCGCTGCTCCACCTCCACCCCCTGGTTCTTTGGGTTTGATGCCTGCAGACCTGGACGAGGAAGATGAAGATGAAGAAGGTGATGAAGAGAGTGGGGATGATGAGAGATTATCTGACGCAGAAACTGCAGATGTTCGAATGCCAGAGCCGGTGTCCCTGGAAGCCAAACCTGTTTTAAGTGCCGCTCCTGAAACAGTTGAACCTTCACATGCTAGGCCAGCGCAATCGCCGTCCCCTCCACCTGCACCAGAATTCATGGAGGGGGAAGATATGGAGTTGTCAGAGGACGAGGATCAAGCTCAACCAACTGAGGGTACCTTACCACAGAAGCAACCAGCCAAACATCTGCCGCCCACAACAGATCAGGTTATAATTCGGCCCGATTACGATCCAAAGGCTGTACGGTTAGCGAAACGTGATGAATCAGTCTTACTGGTTTCTCCGTTCACGGGAGAGAAAATTCCTGCACATCAAGCACCAAAACACATTCGTGTTGGTCTTCTTGATCCGAAATGGGTGGAACAACGTGATCGTGAGATTCGTGAGAAAAGGGAACAGGAACAAGTGTATGCTTCAGGCAGTCTGATTGACAGCAGCCTGAAACAGTTAGCAGAACGGCGAACCGATATTTTCGGTGTGGGTGTGGATGAAATCCAAATAGGTAAGAAGTTGGGTGAGGGGGAATCGGTCAAATCGGATAAGTTGATTTGGGATGGACACGCTGCATCTTCTGATTTGATTGTCAAACGAGCGATGGAAGCTGTAACGGCGAAGGATAAGCAGGAACTACTCGAATTCCAAATGAAGTTGGATGCCGCACGTGACAAAATCCACCACCACGGGTTGGTTTGCTGATGATGTCGAATGCACCCCCACCACCTTTGCCACCGTCTATGTTCCCACTTGGAATGCCACCACCACCCGGGCAATGCCAATCCCCCTCCACCACCACCACCACCGGGTTTGCTGATGATGTCGAATGCACCCCCACCACCTTTGCCACCGTCTATGTTCCCACCTGGAATGCCACCACCACCCGGTTTGGCAATGCCAAGCTTTATGGCCCCACCTCCAGGCATGCCACCACCACCTCCACCACCAGCTGTGTCCACTGCTGATGGAGAACCGGAAGCCAAGCGACCAAGAGAGTAGTCGGAGAAGCTTACTGTTCACTATCTCGTTGCATGTAAATGGATTGCTCTTTTTGGCCTCTACTGCTGTTTCACCCTTGTGAGTTTGCAGTGACTTTGCAATACATCATTTTCAACCATCTACCTGTTGCTTAATGTAATCAGAGGTCAGATTTACGGATCACGCATTCTTAACGCGCAAACCACAGGTTAAAAGCTTCGAAATACTAACGATAAGCAACAAATGGCTTATCAGATGAAGTGGCGAACCAATGTTAGCATTCGAGTTCTGAAGGATTGGTGATATTTTACCTGGTTGGTTGTCCTCTGAAATTGTTGTTTGGGTTATCCCGAGATTTAGTTTATAGAATCCTGAGAACTTTACTTTCCCCAGTACAGGGGATGGATGCATAATTTTGTAGCTTACTTGGCGTTTCTGCTGTTGCACCCCCTCAGGTTGATTGAACGCACTACACGCGTCCACAATAGATATGCTAACGTCAGTGGCTGTCTAATTATCGTTTGATCTCACTATGAATACTGTTTGTGAATAGCAACGGGCATTTTTGTGTCTGTAGTGTAGATAGATGAGCTGAAGCAACAAATAAGAAACTGGGAGGCATAAAAGATGAACAAAGTAGTGGTCGTGACATTCACCTTTGTTGAGGAAATTAGTCGAACAGGACACGTGGTAACAACAATATCAGGGTAATCATGGATTCTCTTATCGCAATCGGAACTCGTCGATGGAGGATCATTGGTGGGTTTGCTCCAGTTGCAGCATCTGCTCGTCACATGGTGCCGACA
>NW_008751782.1:1380828-1383437 GCF_000715545.1 Opisthorchis viverrini
TGATGTCATGCTGTCGATGATGATGATGATTGCTCGAGTTGGGTGTTTCATCGTTATTCGAGGTGCTGATGTGGTTCGTTCGGGGAGGAAAGCCCTGAAGTAGTCTCGGCCCTCAATCAACTGTGACTTGTATGGTGTTGGTGGCATAGACTCCCATGACTCATTCCATCGGCAATCAGGTTGAGTACAGTTGATAACAGTGTCGAAAATGACTTAAAAGACCGGAGGGGTACGACGAGCACTAAATCATAGCGTTTAATTTTAAGGTTTCTGACTTTAACAATGAAACGTATGGATTCAACTGGTTTACGCTCGGTGTAGAATTTGCGTCAACATTCGTAGGCGAAACTCTGAAGTGTTCTGTTGGTTGTGAGTGGCATTGCCATTTGAACTCGTGAAGAACTCGATTCTCTGCCGATGTTCACATTATCACTTTGGCGATCTTTTTCTCGGTGGTAACTGGGATTTTGCTGCGCTTCTTTGTTGCTCCAGCTGTTAAATACCTGCTTATATGGCACAGTGAGCTTGTTTTATGAAGGCTATATGTTGTTGGAGTTGTTGACCATGGTCAACCTTGACACCACCCAGAAAAGTGAAAATTAGAGAATATATTCATGATGATTGTAACAGGAAGATGCATTTTCATATGGCGACCGAAACAAATTTTGGAACCCAAGAATCACTGAGTTATTGTACACCTATTCCCCTCTTCTGTGGCCTTCAATCCGTGCTGTCAATGTAACCTGTCATCAAATGCGCGGGTGACATTTCAAACGTGCTCGGCCTTTCATGTCAATTGGAACTGTAAGGAGGAGATCTCTAATATTCTTTTTTAATTTCTCTTTTATTCATGCGGCCGGATACAGAATTTCAGTTTCCACTGGAAAATTTGTTCAGCTACTTGATGCGACTTTCGCGTGTCAGTACTTTACTTCAGAAAAAGTACAATAGGGCACGCTCACCTTTCCGATGAAAACAGCTGAAATATGATATTCATCATCATCACGGACAGCACGACATCAATGCGTCTGTGTCTACTGGATGTCATGCTGCGTCATTTCATGGTGCATAGAGATGTTTCAATTTTTGGTGGTAGTTATCAATCGGCAACAGGTTCCTTTGTTGCCATGCGTTAACTCTTCACACTTCGTTTACCCCGCTATCGGTCATCGCTTTACAGGCGGAACCCATGAACCCTGCTGAAAGTTCTGGTGGTACAATGATTTTATCCGCACAACTAGAGGTAATTGGATAACCGGCTTCATTACCAAAAAGCAGTTTTAGCAAAACCACCGCAAAAGAATTTGATGGCTTGTGTTTCTGAGGGAGCTTCGAGTCATAGGTTTTTACGCCATGGGAAACACTAACCTTCGTCTATTCGAAAGATTAAAGCAGACCTGCACATCTGTACCGCTATTTTACCACTCTCAATTCCCGCATAGACTTAGCAGCCAGTAAACAAACTGGCTGGTTATATATGCTTTTCAAACTTGGGTCGTAGATCAAATCTGACTTGACAGTTCCTTCTCTGCACTGATTACTTCCATTATCCCTTCGGACCGCACCTATACAGATTATCACTACCTGAGCTTTGAACCTCGTTAACCATTTTCGGCAAGTTATCGGAAGTGGCTGTCCATGAATTTCTGTCCTAATGTGTACAAAGGCAATGTGATCTGCAGTAGTGCCGAAGGCAAATATAATACACAGCTGTTCCATATGACTGGCTGGTCATTTCTTGTTGATGTGACCGCCATATCTTCGGCAAATAGCCTCAAGTGTTTGGGTGTTTCTATCAATCAGTCAGTCGGTAAATGAATTACCAATTACAGTCGCTCGACTGTAACATCCTTTCGGCGCCTAGCTATCATGCCTCCCAGAGGGAGCACAAGAGCTGAGATACCGTTAGGCTACCCAAGCCTAGACAGGAGTAGTCAAGATGCCGAGGTTGGGTTCGAACCACGAATCTTTCAGTCAGTAACTTCGCGTTCTAACCACGGAGCCATTTCAAGCTTGGTATCTCAAACTCATTCGTGATACTCCAGCACAACGTGCTTGGGCCTACCCGCCACCAACGATAGGATGTCAAATTGTGTCAACCATGATTTTTCCGAATAGAGTGAATGAGTACTGTATTTCAAGCAGACGGTCAGTAGGTTTAGCATTTCTTTCGGTCGAACCAAACAGTACTAATACCATGTCAAAGGATCCTGCTACTCCTGAGAGGCAAAATATGATCTGTTCCAGAATTAGGCTTCCTCTGAGTCGTAGAAGTTAACTTTCACTCGGTGTGTTACTGATTTTCACTAAGAAATTCCCTCCTAGAAGAGACCCACGCAGACCCCCAACAGATGCATCCTGGATGGTGAAGTGGGTTCTTTATCATGGAACTCCCTATCAGTATGCTTTCACCCTAACCACTGAGCTGTCACGAGCTTTATGATTATAGATACAAGAAGTACACTTTTTTGCAATGCACTACTCATAAGGTTGCTGAAAACTCCTCGACAGTCCATGATCGATTTCGCCCTTCTTGGGGCTCATCAGGTAGGCACAGTCCCCGAGTTTCCGTCAATCTCACGTTCTACTTGAAACCAAATTGCAGGAAA
>NW_008751782.1:1383902-1385641 GCF_000715545.1 Opisthorchis viverrini
CCAGCTGAATCTCTCGGTTTTGATGTTTTCAGGCAACTGAATGTGCTGCACCAGGCCGCCCCATGTTTCAGTCGCCACGATATTCGAGATATCGCCATACATGTATATTCGTAATGCATTACTCATAAGGTTGCTGAAAATTCATCGAATGCCCACAATCGGTTCCGCCCTTCTTGGGGCTCATCAGGTAGGCGCAGTCCCAGAACCAAATTTATTTGTAAATGAGTGCATTTCGCTAAGAACTACACTCCTTACTGGACTTTGTGGGGCTCAAATCTCCAAAGACGTACATGGACTTTGCTAAATTATTGGCATCCTTTTTTTACCATGGGATATCTGGCTTCAACGTACAGAGTAGTGAGGTAAAACATCATAGTCCGGTTTTGGGAATGTCGTAGGAAACACTTATCAAGGAGTTTTACCGTTAACCAAACATGTTTCAAGTGTGAGCCCGACGGGGGTATTTGTGGGACACTAAACCTACTTCGTTGGTTTAATTCAAGTGTGTGCAGCACAATGACCTCATGGCCCTTGAGTTGAATAGCAGTGTTCGAAGTTTGCAGAGGACACTGCACGCCATTTGTGGTCCAAGATGCGGGCATGGGGCTACCCGGTTGTCTGACTTAGTCATCCAGCCGGACATCCCATGCCAGTAAGTTGGTACTTGGTGTCAACATGGCTCGTAACTGTTGCAATTTTACGTTTTAAGTTTCTATGGATTTGGAAAGGTGTTTTATATTCCCAATGTATGGGTACATATTAGACGCCAGACGGGTCACTTCTTACAGTATTCTTACTTTTACCACCAGGGCGTTCGTCTTCCTTCCACACCTCTTTGTGAAGCTTTCTCCCCATTTGTTAGGTGGCGGATATTTTGTGGCATTCATCGTGTCCTGGTACCCCACAGGGTTTTTCTAATTTACTCCCGCTGACGTGGACCCATCCGGGCAGAGTATTTCCCCGCGGTAGATCGGAACTGCTGCGCACTTTGGTAGACATAAAAACCGGGTTGAAGCAATAAGCTAATTGACGCACACGGGACGCCCGATACAACAGATTTAACCACAGAGAGTGAGGAAAGCATGCGCGCACAAAGACAACGGCCTTGCAGAGACCACATCTGAATAGCGTTAATAAAACACCATGATGACGAGGCTCGTGCCAAATTTTACGCAAGGAACGTACAGTTTGTTTAGTTTGCTCTTCGTTTACTCCCATTGGTAGTCAGGGCTTCCATGGCAGCCCGAATTTCCTGCAATCCGTTTCCCATCCACTACCCTGTATTCCGTTATCTCAAATAAGAAGTTCGTGTGATGATACGCGTGTCTCACTGTGCTAATAAGAATAGTGGTAGGTATCTGTGGTGAAAATTGACTCTATTCTATCTCACTGTGAAGAATAGTGGTAGGTATCTGTGGTGAAAATTGACTCTATTCTTTTAATTCTGTTTAGTGTATTTTTATATGCCTTTGTTTTGTTTTGCGATTGATGTTACGCCCGCGATATTCGAGAATATACGATATTCATTCGTCCATATTCGGACTTCTATACTACGCGTACATTCGGTAGTTAAGATACCTACCACTATTCTAATTATCACATTTGGCGTCGCGATCCGGAATTTTTTTCTCTTTATCACAATGTTATCTGAATTGGAATCGCTCAGTGTAAATTCAACTGCACGGGAGGTGGAGGATTATTTGGAACGCTTCAGCATTTGGTGTCTTACCAAATCGGAT
>NW_008751782.1:1391065-1397340 GCF_000715545.1 Opisthorchis viverrini
CCGGGCCACCAGATTATGCACGAGTTTTTTCTAGAGCTAATTTTGCAATTTAGCTGAATCGGAATGCATTAAGATACAACTGAGCCCCCGAAAAATCCTTACTCGACCTATGCCAAAATCGGTCGTTGTATGATTTTTATTTAGCTAACGAATCTAAGTGCCGTAGAGTTGGCATTTTATTTGCCTAATATTTCCGGGGAGTCGTTTTGAATTGAAATGTGTCACTCATTGTTATATCGGTCCTATGCTGAATACTATCGAGAACAGGTGTCTTCTGAACTCAGAACCTCACGTCTTGCGCTGCTTCACCCAACCAGCTGAGTCACGCGTTTATCCAAATTAAATCCAATATTCTAGCAAGAATTAACGATTTCCTCACTAGATGCAGTGACATTTTGTGAAACAATGTACCTAGTTACCGTAAGTAAGAAAGTAAGAAATCACTCTAAATCCCACTACACAGTGGCTTATCATTAATCTAAAGTGTGTGTCTAAAAACACTGGGCCACATTCAACGCTAACGCAGATTTTAATTTGCCTTCCATTAGCCTTCTCCATCCACTTTGACAAAAGCATGTTAACCAGACAATCGTGGTTCATTCTGGAAATGAGGTTATTCGTTTGTAAATTTTAATGATTATTTTCAGTCTGTTTAAGACAGCATACAACTGCCAAACTCTATGCATAACCCTCTGGAAAGTAACTCTACCAGGGAGTGAGCGCGGATAGTTACTGGCCCGCATGAATGCCAGTTCGCCGGTAGACCTTGTAATGACTGGTTTGTGTGGGATCGGACATAAACCTACTCCGGTTTTTCCCATCCCTTTAACTGAGGTGATAATTTTAAAACTACAGAACACAGTTAGATTCTTTTCGGTATACATGTTTCAAGAGCTGTGACAATATGTTGATAGTTTTATTTTACGGCAGTAGGTGCATCTTGCGAAAGGCTTGCAAAACTACCAAGGGGGCGATGTTTACTTTGTTTCTGGTCGCAAGTTACAAGATAGGTAGTTAATTGGGACGGCCAGCCAATACTGTGCTACAAACCGTTGGCTAGCCCACTCCGCTTGAGGTATTGTTCAACGCTTTCACGTGTGTCATGCTGATCAGATTCACCAGCGCACAGATCGCTCATTCCTAGCTCGTTATTTCTTACTAACAATGAAGTATCTAATCCTACTATCAACGATCCATTGACTAAAAGCGCAACAAGAGCGTATGAATGGCTTAAAACCGCCCCTTGAATCACCCTCAATGTATTTTTGGATTTTTTTCCAGATAAGCCCCGCCGAAAAATTAACCCCTGTAATTAACAATGAGCATGAAAAGGTTCGTTTGTCTATGGTCTGTGTATGAGCTCCAGCCGTTGGGTCCACAAAGTTCTCGGTATGATTAACCGTTTCATGAGTATAATTCATGTCAATCATCGTTTCGATTTCTTGGTATGATGCCCATCAAAGTGGCCGCAGTTCGATCCAGCGCTGCATACATGAGCACCTTTTTAGTTTCCCGGCAGATCGCCCCGAAAATCCACTGCTGGGGAAGGACTCGCCCTGCGTAGTTTTTACAACGGGATGTTAGCGTTTCATCGATCTCGACGTGTAGACCTGGGCCACCGATAACTGTTGGAGTCTGCAAAAGCTGCCAGGCGCAAACGAAGTTCTTCCAGTCAACAGTGGTCGTGTGGCTAGTAGATAATTCGTCTGAAAAGAATTTAATTGTTGCCAAATTTTTTGGACCAGCAATAAATGAATAGAATTACTGCCCTAAACTCCATCCTGGACCACTCCAGCCAAGTCCCCTTTCGAAGACCGATTTCTTGTCGACACTGTCAGGCACTATACCTCTACCTGTCAGAGACAGTTGAAAGCATTAAAGGTAGCCATCGTTGCATAAACGTTGCTGATGAATCACTCCATCGCTTTGCAAAAGACGTATTACCGTCTCCTTGTGATGAACGAGAGTTGAAAACGTCAAAAAGTTTATGTAAATTTTTACGCCCGAACTGGGAACATTTTTGCTTAAAATGAGCCTAGTTGCGAATAAGTAAGTGATTTCATCAAAAACAGGTCAAGGTTATGTGCGTACATTGAATTGGAGCTTGCAAAAAGTGGCGGGGCTTAACTTTCCGCGCATGCACTTTTGACATTAGTGGCGGGGCTTATCTGGAAAAGATCCGTATTTTCAGATTATGATAAGTGCAGTAGTTGTTAATAAGTGAAATTGAAAAATCTTACAGTATGCGTCGATACTTCGTACACCATCCGCAAAATTGAATAAATTTGGACCTAATGCCTAGTTTTGGTTTTCTAGTACAGCTTGCTAATAGCTTGTTAGTACAAGTCCGCTTTATCCTTGCTAATATTTTCCAAAAAAGAATGATTAACCTACCTATTGAACTTAGTTGTAGGGCTTTTCAGCATTGAGCATACACCAGTTTTGGCGCAGGCTTTGTGAGACCTAAAGTCGTCCTCAAAGCGCCATAATCTGAAATTCTGGAGTAACTGACCCCAAGGGACCGTGGGGCAGCTTCACTGAAAACGGCCCTTCTTGGTTGTGACATATTCTAACGCAGTCTGTAGAGCGTCCCCATTGATGCAGCCTGGGGCAGTAGATGCCCACCAACCTGAAGGTTTCTACTGTCCTCTGTTCTCTTAATGACATCAGTTCATCAGCAAGCCGGATAACTTGTTTTTGAAGACGGTCCGGGAACCTGAGTTGGATGGGCTTCGCCGGTGACAGCACCACTTTTGTCGCTGGTTATTTGAGGTTTAATGATATCAGGGGTGTTTGAAAATGAATTGTACGACAAAAAACACATTCAATAAAACTGCTGGACAACACTGCAAAATAGGTAAATTCATGATAACAACGTTGTCTGAGAGAAGGAACATCTAAAAGGTGCTCGCCAAATAAGAGGCCACAACGGTGGGTCGCTTGTGTCCAAACGTGTCCAAAATAGAATTCCCGCAATCCCCACAACAAATATCGGGGAAACGTTATCCAGCGGGTTTTACGCGTCCGTGGCAGTCAATTCCTGACAGGCGGATCAATCGATCGTCACAGCCAGAACAGTAAGGATCGTCGTTTCGATGATGAGCGGGGTGTACCAGTCACACAGCTCAAACGTGTTCGATCGTTCAGAGGTGAAAAGTTCAGATGCGTCCAATTTGCGCTGGTGGAGTAGTGGTGACACGCTCGCTTCGCATGTCAGGTGTCCGGAGTTCAAACCCCAGCATGGCCATTGGATATGCACTGCTGATGATCTCTAATCAGTACGAAACTCGAGTTCAGTGCTTCACCCCTTGGTGTGGACTCACCAGAAGAATCACGCCAGGGCAGGAGGATGACTGTTCAAGCGAGGGTGATGTTAATATGAACAATACAATCCCCGCAACGAATAGTTCCTTCGCAATATGTAGCCGAATGTCCAACAAATATGATACAAATTCCGGACCATTTGTCATCGCGTTTCAAGGAATTGATGAAACCCAAGTAATGCGAGAATGGTCAACGTCACCGTTCGGTGCTTCAGGCGTCAGGTAGTTACGCAGCCCATTATTTATCATCGTGTTTCGGAAAATAAGCCACTCGAACACGTGGCCAGTTCTTGGAATACTTCATAGCCTATCGCAGTGCAGAACACCGCAGCCAAAAACACACGTGCTGTCGCTGGACAGGGTCTTCCATTTCAAGCACTTATGACATATTCTCCCACAGTACTGCCCAAGACGCGCGGAATATTCCGCTTGCGGTGAAACTGGTTGTTTGGTCCCAGATAGTCATGCAAGTGGGGTTGATACCCATGGCTCTCCGTCGCCAAGTATTTTCAAAAGCTGTTTAAAAATTTTTACTACCGGCGTGTATTTGATTACTAAGGGGCACAAAAGCTTGGGGAGATGTGTAAGTTCCGGATAAGGTTGTTTTCTTGTGCTTCTCAAAACGATGCAGAGGCTGTTTCGTAGCCAGTTATAAACTGATTCTGTGTGCTATAGACCGGTCATACGCTTGTGTATATAGCGTTCCACCTTTATATCGCCAGTTGTGAGTAAGTCATCAAATTGGCCTACATCAAACTCTCAGTTCCAAAATGGACTTTGTTGATATAACGCTGTAGAGCAAAAGCTAAGCTTGTCCGTGACCAATTGCCTGTTTACTGGTGACTAGTAGTATAGGTAATCAGTAAGATGTGGTTGTTAATAATCCACCAATCATGTCCATTAGGGGTAAAAGACCTATGACGGCCGGCAAAACGATATCTAAGCTGCAATGACTTAAAGTCGTTGCTCCTAGGCTATGCCCCTCTTTATGCCCAACATTTGGTCCCAACACTTCCCGTCTGCGGTACCAAAAACGCATGATAACATCACAAGAGGCAACAGAAACTTCTGCTACTGTGTTAGTAACGATCCAAAAACTCGAGCGTCGTTATGGTTAATCTTCAATAATAATGTTCATTACAGCCAGTGTGTCGCAACATGTGGAACTGCGTCCACACGGAAGGTACATATTGTTCACAACACGCAAAGGCAAGCATAAATCGGCGCGATCAAGTCACTGCAACCTAAATACAGACTAGTGGTGTTGCCACAGCCAAGGGAATCTGGCAACAGCTTGGAACGTCGCGACCAAGGGGAAAGTGGACAAGAGAGTGATGGGTTCGGCATGACCGAAGAAGGCTAGAAATGAAACTCGGTACTTTCCAACCGAAAGTAATAATCACCACACAGCAATCTTGCTTAGCAGACAAGGTCAACAGCGGGGTGCGTATGAATAAAAAACAAAGCCAATTACAGCAGAAGCTTCCGCATGCTGGGAGCAGATAAAACATTTTGGTGCTGAGTCATTGGTCAAAAGTGCCGATGTTGCGTAGGATGAGGTGGCTCGTACGGCGAAGCTCAGTAAATCGATAGGCAGGAAGGAAAAGTGAGTTCTGACAGCCGGAAACTTGGGGTTTCAGGATCACTTCAGTAAATGGGGCAGATACACGTGGCAGGAACCCCCACGCATTTGTTCACATAGACGGGTTTGAATGAAAATCACTGAGGAGGATGGGATTGGTCCGACGGGTATAGCGGACACGGTGTAAATACTGCATCACTGCATGTTTGTTCACGGGCAGCTCCATAAACAAAAGTTAGGTTGAAGCATTTGAAGTAGACAAATAAACTTGATGCAAAACTAGTAAAGGATCCATCAATCAGCAACACCAGTATAAAACAGTGGATGTCCATAGGTCCATTTTGCATACGGCGTGATCGGCAATCATGGTGCTAGTACACCTAAAAATCAACAGTGAAATAAAGAAAAGCCGGAATGATGACGGAATCGGACCAATAAGTTTTCCTGACCACTGGCAAAACAGCCCGGCAACCATGCGAATTCCTTAACTCGTATGTGTTACACCAATCTTGAACTTGCCTTCTACTAAACTAACGCTTTCCGATGCCACCACTTTCATGTGTGAGATGGATAAGGCATATTCTCGGTCACCTACCGGTCAATTATGCAGCCTCGCAATGCACCAATTAAGGGATCAGAAAGCCATTGGCCTCTATGAATTTTATACCGTATTTCAGGCTCAACCAGCAAAACCCTTCTCCTTGTGCAGCCAGCAATATTTACTAGAGAATTCTGTAGTACTTAAAAACTGCTCTTTTTCATGCCCAGTATAATCTTTTTCCCCATAATTATCAGTCACGTCGCTGTACAAAAGTTTGTTTTACTGAAACACAACCGCTACCGCCCGCGTGTTGGCTCCAACGTGACTTTGAGACTTTTGCTGAGTGACCGTTATTGTGACCGCCGGTTGGCTATATTTGATCGCTGCTAACACTAAACGTGAACAAACATTTTAGCTACAAACACTGGACTAATATACTCACACTTGTGGATTAATTTTTCGATCACCGGAGATCTGGATTGCCAGGAAGATATAACTATTCTTGGTGTGGTGGTTCAACGGAATACGGAACTACGGAATCTCCTATTTTGAACTTTGAGTCAAGATTTACTTGGATTTTTCTCCTTGTAACTTTGTATTTGGCTTACACTAGTAATTTGCTCTGTTCACTAGAAACTCCATAGGGCCGTTAAACAATACAAATCCACCGAAGAAACCGATATCTCCGAAATCATCAAAACAATATGATACAATGAAGGAAGAACCCTGATAAAATTTTTGAGCAAAGATTAACCCCACTCGCAACATCCTTTCGCACCCTTTGAAGCTATCTACCCTTTCTGTCTCTCTTCCCCTCTCCCAGAAAAAT
>NW_008751782.1:1397436-1397846 GCF_000715545.1 Opisthorchis viverrini
TGTCTCTCTTTCCCTCTCCCAGAAAAATTCCCTAATCTTGTTTCCAGTCTTTTGCGCTTGTAACTTTTGAAGGAATCTCCGGACATCAGTTGCTTCATTCGACGGAGCGGTGGCTACCCTTGCTGATATAATCAGAGATGAGGGTGCTGAAAGTGCTACAAACAGTAACGGTCGAAATTTTTGCCCACGAAGAAAAAACTCCATCCCCCAAAGCTAAAAGACCCGAGTAAACCGGGCTCAAAAGGAACGAAAAAATCTCGAATGCGAAAAGCTCTCCGACAAACCACGAAGACACCAAGTGGACTGCTCGGTTTTGTCTACCGTAGCCCCTCGAGTCCTTCCGAAGATGACCAATTCCCACATTCATACATAGAAAAAACTAGCAGCTCTCGCTGCGGTGTTATTTGTTA
>NW_008751783.1:0-2371 GCF_000715545.1 Opisthorchis viverrini
ATGATGATGATGATGATGATGATTTGAACAGCAGGGTTTTGGCGCTAAGCCTGCCCACCTATGAATTCAGGTCCTCAGAGACCACCATGATATCTGAGCTTTTAGAACGCCGCAGCAAGGTAATCAGGGCGTCGCAAAACCTATCTTTGATGGCGTTGAAATTACAGTCAGTTAGGGCATAACCAGACACGACAAACAAACGGCGATCAACTTCACAGACGTTACCAGACGAACCACATAGAGGTGACTATCAACAGGCATCCACTCAAGCAAAAATCCTCCAACCCGGTGACTTAGGACGATACAACCGGTGCACACAGCCGCAGCGGCTTATGGATCGCTGGACGTGCGCCGCCGGAAGCGAGTAGAGTAGCTCAACTACTCTGTTTGCATCTTGAATTCCGCTTTTGTACAGAGCACCCGTCAGTGCTAAGAAAGTCCAGCGTGAGAGCAAGAGAAGCTTGTTGTCCTGCTTGCTTCGCAGTGCGAATATTGAAACCAACCAGATAGTCTGTGTGCTGAGACTCGAAGATTGAGTTTGAGATGCCTGAGGATGTAAGCGCAGGATAACACGCAGCTGTTGCTTTGGAAAACGGATGCATGACGAACGGAGTCATCTGTCCTGGGCCGACGGGAAAAGAGTTGCCAATCGCATGTCGAGAGAAGTTATGCGGAAGGAAAGAGGGGAGGTCTCATCATTAGCCTGCTTTCGCTTGTTTACCTTGTTAGAAATCGACCCGGCTGGTGATACCACGCGACGGTCGGTGTGCTATGAGAGTAGTATTACTTGTAAATGTCGTGGTTGTACGTGGGTTCGGATGGTGTCAGGGCTACCACATCCAGATAGGGGACTTCTGGGGTCGCCAGCCAAAATCTTTGGATCGAAAGCCGGACCGCAAGACAGCGGGGTCTGGTGTGAAATGCAGGTGAGTTTCAATTTTCACAGAACAAGTTGCCACACATGTGCGAATCTTTAGCCTGCAGGGCCGGTCAGGCCTCTAACTGTTGAGCAACCCGGTATGAGTGACTGCGAGTGTTGCAGGGATGCCCATTAGTATACCTCACTGTGTCATTGAGGCACAAGAACCCTGACGCCACAGTAGGGTCCAGTCTCTCCGTGACGAAAGTCAGGGATAACTTGAAGGAAATTTCCACCTCCGCTGTGGTTGGTACGTGATGAAATTGGAGCAAACATAAGCGGCCATATTGAGAGAAGGAAACGATGGGTGCAACGATTCAAACATCTGCTGAGCACCCCATCATTCCACCAGGGGGTTTTCAGGCCAATTCAGCCTAAACGCGATTGTCCAACAATTGTTGTTAACTTACAAAAACGGAGAAAGGACAATCGTGGAACTCGCTGCTTCCTGGACCGCTGCACAGCCTATTTTACTCAATCTGGAAACCTGATTTCATTTTTAGAAAATGCACTGCAGTCTTATAGCAGCTACCGGAATCCGGCGACGAAAGGCTTGGTGATAAAAAAACCGTTCAGCTGTAACACACTTTCGGTGCCTAGCTGCCATGCCACCCGCAGGAAGCACGATGGGTGGAATACTGCCAGGATGCCCAAGCCCAGACAGGGGAAGTCGAGAGTAAGAGGTCGGGTTCGAACCACAAAACTTCCGGTCAGTAAATTTGCGAACCAACCAGTTGAGCCACCTCGCCTGATGATAATTATCGCCAAACTACCAAGATTTCCGTACTTGAAGACACGAAATTTGTTTTTCGGCAGACATGATAGCATCAATTCGAAGCTCTGCAACCTATTAGTCCGGAGGGGAATCGACCTAAACCACACCACTTCGGTGCGACACATACTTCGCGAGCCGGTCGTGGACCGCATGAGGACAGGTGGTTTGGACCAATCAGATTCACGGATTCACGGATTGATACACAGGATCGAGGCTTTTGCCCAAGTTTCCTGGGTCGCTTTTGCTTTTGTCGGTCAGTGGCTGTCGTTCACCTGAAAGGTACAAATGAAAAAAGGGTGTAGCACTGCTCTTTATGTTCTCAGCGCGGGGCAGTATGCTTGCCAGCGCGATGATTCGCATGAATAAATGTCTAGTAGTGCTTTAAACCGGGTTCTAGAAGGAGCGTGGACACAAGAACCGCAGGAGGAAGGTCATTCCACGCAGCTACTACCCGAAATGAGAGAAAAATTGTCTAATGAATGCGTGTGCCCTCAGCTTGAAGATCTTCTAACCATGTCCCCGCCGGGTGTTTGCTGGGTCGATCTTCTAAGTCCCCGCCGGGTGTTTGCTGGGTCAACAGTAAAAAACCTGTTTGCCAAGCTTTGTTCAAACAGGGCACAAGTAAGAATTAATTACCCTCGGAGGCGACGGTACTCCAGGGGAAAGAGACCAAGCAT
>NW_008751783.1:6199-11167 GCF_000715545.1 Opisthorchis viverrini
TGACGTTCGACGGGCAGCCATTCCGTCCACATCTATTGTGGTCTACCAATGGCTGCGGAGGGCAATCGGTATGAATTGCCGTCATGTTTCGGACTAGATGTAAGATAGGTGTGCGCAAAATATAAAGGGTAATCACTCAAATGTTTTGTTAGAGTAATAAAATTCAACAATTACTCGTGTGTACTCTGTGAATAGATTGAACAACGAAAAAAATTTTCACGAATTTGCACGAGGGAAACCGAAACCGATTTCGAACAAACGTCAGTTCATATATACACACTAAACACAAAAGTGGGGCGGGGGTTACAAATGGGGACATAATAAACGTTTGGAATTTCATTGTCAACATAACGGATGATACAGCCCTTGTGAGTAAACCATCGCTTGTCTTGTCGAGTCGGATTAAGCAATCTTATGTCTACTTTTTGAAACCGGGTTTCTACTGTCACCGATTATGCAGCTGCAACAAAACCTATTTTCAAACTATTTTTCCCAAATTAGGTTTTGTGATTTTCCTCCTTGACCAGCGATTCCGGTTTTGACAGTGCTTGACGTATCCATTTGTGCTTATTAAATCAAATTTTGACTACTGCATCTTCCGTGTCCCAATCCAACGTCCGTGAAGAAGTAATTCTATTGTTGCCACTGTAAAAGTAACGCATCAGTACAAGCTAATTCACAGTCGTAATGACTTAGTCACTTTCTGGCATGAGCAGCTTGATAGTCAAGGATACACGATTTACTCAGCTCCGTGTTCCTTGGTAAAACAACGGATCAAATACGTACTGGCCCGTCTAAGTCCAAACAATGAAATGGGGCTCACCAATTTCCGACTTCAGTCCAAGCCACACTCGCAAATGGACCAGCATCAACCGACAGTCGCGGCGCGCCTATAAACTCGTTATCTGAACGTCGTTGTGTAGGTGAATCGGGCTTGTGATATATTTACGATTTTGTGCAGGAAGTAATAATGACGTAAATGATCCAGTCCAGGTGCCCATGCATGGCCTATCTACAACTGCCGAGTGATGGCCGTCGTGAACTAAAAGTGGCCGAAATTATTACGCGGAGCGCTCAGGTCAGCTTCATTTGGGTATGATAAAGTGAAGGAATCCGTGCTCTTTATCTCGGCGGTGCGTACAGATGTGTTTCTTATTTAAGACAACCAACCTAAGCAAGTGACAATGCATACGATCTTCACAACGAAAGAACGTGTTGAGCCATCAAATTCGACCGTCATAATCGGTAGAGCGGACAAATCCATTATTTAAGGCAACCAACCTTAGCAAGTGACAACGCATACGATCTCCACAGCGAAAGAACGTGTTGAGCCATCAAATTCGGCCGTCATAATCGGTAGAGCGGACAAATCCAATCAACCACAATTTTCTTGTTCTTCCTGGAGGAATACTACGTTGTTTTTGAGAAACGTTTCCCGCCAGAAGACCTTAACGCAACCTGCAAAGTGCCTACAAAAGCTCGTTTCTTCCTGACATGTGATTAAATCCGGGGGAAAACCACGCCAGCTGGCGAAGTCAGAACCACTTGCAGGAGGGTTACCACAAGTACATTTCTAGCTTGTTGGATAGATTTTAGCGCCACTTTCATCAGCTAAGTTCCAGTCAGGGCTAAAGGGTGTGCGGAGACGTAAGATGCCAAAACCACGCAGTTCGGTATACTCTTCAAGATGCACTGGGCACTTGCCACGTGATGACAGCTCTCATGAGCCATGTAGTCTTGGTGGCAGGACATCCAAGGAAATGTTTTCATATCCTGGTTTAAACGCTTTGAGACTCGAGAACCTCAACTCGGAAAACTTACGCACGTTCAGCAAATTCAAAGAATTGATGCAGCGGAACCTACCCGGCGGCCGCACAACGCACTTGCTGTGAGACAGTGGAGATCATCTCATTTGATCAAAATACCTGATACAAAAATGGCAACCATTCAACTTCGGTAATTAGTAAATAACGTGACACTGAGATTTATCCTATGTTCCACCTTATAATCCTCAAGACATCCCAACATCCCATGTCTCAGTGTGACAATTATTTTGATACTCCATGATAAGATAAATATATGCACCTGAGACACAGCCTCACGTGGTTGTGTGACTGGAGGTCGGGAGTTTATGGGCGAGTAAAGTGCCATGTTTCTTTGCGACTGAGGATGCCAAACCGGGTAGTATGGTCATATCAGGTACTTTGAGAGCTAAAAGCTGCAGACGATTTTACTTCTAAAATACCACTATGGAACTTTAAAAACGGTTTATTTCCGATGCGACACAATCACCCATAAAACTCACCCTGTATGTTACCAGGAATAAACAATCGCCTGGCTGCCTAATGACTGCATTTAACTTTACAGTTACGTTTTGGCCCGACGTAGATTCTGAGTGCATGCTACTTCATCCTAGTATGGCATTATAACATTATTCCTCGAACTACTCTACATTCATGGTAGGTTTTACTGGCTTATCGCGCAGTTACACAAGATGAGCCGCACTCAGCCGTTGAAAAGCTTTAGAAGTGCTACTAGTTGCAGTAGGATTTTGTTGACATCGTCGACAGAAAATAAGGCCACCGTAGTTCGTCCAACTTGAATACACGCTAGCCCCCCAGATGAAGCTCACTTTGGAGGACCTTATATATCTCATCCGTGGTAAACTTATAAGTTGTTGATTCTACTGGGGCAGTGCGTCCATTCCTGCCGTTCGAGTAATAAGAATGGGTTACGTTATTCACTTCTGGAGCACTGCGAATTCCCAGTGGAAGGTGATTATCAAATACTGTGGCGGACTGACTTATTTGTTGCGTGGTGTAAGCCGATTGTTTGAAAGCGGATGGAATAGATCTAGAATTCAGAAATGCCTGTAAATGGGATACACTACTGTTTTTAAAGTTAATGTCACGTTATTTGAAAGGAACGGTAATGTGGGTACCATGTTTTGAGCGTTATCAAAATTCTGTTTTCAGTTGAGTGAATGTAATGAAAAAAGGTGAAATGCACCCCACGATATTCCCAAAAGACATCTTTAGAAATGGCACGGTAAGGTCACCTTCGCTGGAATAGGTTACAAACACTTTGTAGGGTTCAATAAAAAGATTAAACTTCTGTGTATACTGAGGCTCTTATTACCACATGATTTTTTTGAAATCATCCGGAAAATTCACTCGGCCAGCAGATCACTCGAGGTAAGTCTTGACAACCTCGCACGTCAACTGTATCGACCCGGCTGATGGATCCCTACAAATCATACAACTATATAAATGTCTTTGGGAATGGAATGTTGGTTACGTAGTACAATTCCAATCGGTCCATGACAAACCAATAATTGAACATTGCCAATGCCATTCATAGAGATCTTTCACCAGACTCTACATTTAAAAATGACATGCTAGTTATTGGTGGGCTTTTTTAATGGAGAAAATTTTCTCTAGTGTGACAACTGAGCTATCAACGTACCTATTTCTACACAAAGTTTATCCAGGTAAAAATTACAGGTATATCGTTTTATGATAGGATTACGAGATTGAATTTGGCCAAAGCTTGGCGGCATCTGTCTACAACCTTTAACAGTCCATCAACCCAAAATTATTCAACGCTAAGTATCTAAATCGATGTTTGCGGGGAGAACAGGAGGAAATGAATGATGCGCAATTTATTGTGCGACTAGAAGCGTTCAAATATTGCCAGCCAGATAGAGTCTGAGAGTTTACGAAGAAATCCTAGGTCATTTAGTGGGATAGCTGAAAGCAAAACCTTGCCGAAGTAGGTATAACGATTTTTGCCTCGTGACATACGTTTTGAAATGGAACCACCGTTACAGTCAGTTCGGTTAACGGTGGCGCCACTAAACTGAGGTTTCAAAGCTTGTAGGAGTTTAAAAATTACCTATCGTAATACGGGTGACTGTGTAACATCAGTTCCGATGAGAACATAAGCGATCATCAAAAGAATAAATTCCGGTAGCCGTGTTTTGCTATGCGGTCCGGCACGTGTTGCGAATTAATGTACATCGTGGGCAATCTCTTACCACTCAATGTTTTTCTAACATGTTAACAAGAACGTTTGATGATCGTCATTATGCCTTTGGAAAAACTCGAGAATGCTGATGAAAATGCGATTATACACCTATAAAATAGCTATAAAATGTTTATATTGGTTTTGCGAAACAATGATTTTGATGCCCGTATAGCAATGTAAAACGGGAGTTAACGGAACTAGTAATAATAATGACAATGATAATTTTTATTTCCAACTTGTGGGTGACATATCGCATGGAATAATCATTCGTCATTTGTATTGTACAATTTCTAGATATTTTTGCCGGGGATCCAGGAGGCATCAAATCGGCTCAAAAGGCATTCTCCATTTTGCGGAAGATTCGACGCACCATCTCCCGTATTACTCGCATGGACTTCCAGATACTGTATGAGGCCTACGTCAGACCGCTCCTGGAATACGCCAACCAAGTTTTCTACTCAGGACGCGCGAAAGACGTCACCCTAATTGAGCGTTTCCAGCGAGCCGCCACGAGAATGGTTGCCGGCATCAAATCCGTGGACTACAAAATGCGTCTCGCGAATCTTAATCTCCTTCCACTGAAGTACCGTTGCCTCCGAGGGGACCTCATTCTTGTTTATGCCCTGTTCAAACATATCTTGGCAAACAGGTTTTTCACGGTCGACCAAGCATACACACGACGGTGGTATAGTAGGAAGATTTTCAAGCTCAGAGCACACACATCAAACAAAACTTTTCTCTCATTTCGGGTAGTAGCTGCGTGAAATGACCTTCTTCCGACGGTTGTCCACGCTCCTTCTAGAACCCGGTTTAAAGCACTACTAGACATTTATTTATGCGAATCATCGCGCTGGCAGGAATACTGCCACGCGCTGAGAACATAAAGAGCAGTGCTACGCCCCTTCTTCACTTGACTTTCAGGCGGGTGAGAGCCGCTTAACG
>NW_008751783.1:11248-25409 GCF_000715545.1 Opisthorchis viverrini
GTAAGAAGGGCAGACGGACGTATATATGTCAGCGTGGTTTACCTTGTTTCAGGCGGCGATCCCGAGAATCATAGCTCGATCACCGTTGCCAAAAAGATGAATTAAGAGGCGAGTGGCTCGCAGGCGTAGATTGTGAAAGCAATTAATGGTGTAGAGGTAAACAAAGCCGATAAGTAATGAAATGAACTGAGATGGACTGCTGTAAATTTCATGGTGGAAGATAATATCAGTTTGTAAAATACAGGGTGCGCATAAAAACGCATCCTCGGTTTGTTGGTAAGGTTCCCTTGTATTGCACATATCACAAACGTAATAAGTTACGCTCTTTCATTCGTGCAAAGAGGTGTTTGCCGGTTGTGTACAGATAATGTTGATCAAGGCAGCGTACTGGTGCACGCTACTTGCAATGGCTTCGAGTTCTGAAGACACGGACATTTTTGTAGCACCTATTGAAGGTTCATCTGAATACTTTTGGCCCCGCGTATCAGTAAAAATAAATATACTCGAAAAAAGAAAACTTGTTATAAGCTACATAGCACGTGATAAATGAAGGTCAACATATGAAGGTGTTTTCATTGTGAAGCTTCACAACATCAGCATTCAAATATGAATAAACGATATCAGGCCGCGAGAAACCCGATTAAACTCAATCGGTAAGTCCAAGTCAGTGTATCCTGTTGGAGGAAAATCCCTACTGAGGCATGTTTAGAGTATCTCAATCGGTGTTTAAATACCTCAAGGCGATTTGAAAGCAAATGCTACAGCCGTGAGGGCAAATGATTGACGAAACTAAAAGGTCCATTGCGTGACAGTTTGCAGTCCCGAAAATTTCTACCTAACCATGTCAAAAATAGTCTTCGGACCCAATTTTTACCAAAGTTTATGCGTGCAAACGGGATTATTTGACGTGATATGGTTGTGTACTGTACTCCAACGAGCCCTTTACATAGGTTGCGCAATCATATTAGCATGCATTAACAGATCCGCGTGATTGTTTTTCATCTAATCCTTGTACGTTCTTAACCTCCTGGTTGAGTGATAACCGATAAAATCACGTTTTGGAGTCTGAAGTCCGTCGTATATACCACCGATCATCATTTACCGTAGTTCCATACATATATCTAAATGGCACCTGTGGGAGCCTGAATCCTGCAGCTACGGGCGGCGTGGGCTACTCTGAATAGGACCTTGAGCCAGTGGCCATTTTCCCGTCCGGTGATGCAGATAAAGATAATATTTAATCACGGGTGTCCAAAAATTAAACGTAGCAATGCACTGTTGTTTGATACCCGGAAATTCATATGTTGGGAAAAGATAATGTGAATATGTGCAGCTTGGCATTTCCTTGTTGACCGGGTTTGAGCAACGCTTTCAAGTAAGTCTGAAGTATTCTACTTTAAACTCAGGACAAACTTCCTGCAAGTGTGTCGTCCGGGCAGAGCTGCTGTACAGCCAATTACTTTTGACACGCTGTGCGGTCAACTTGACACCAACGCTTTTTTATCCTGAAAGGATGAGGTTTCTTGTCCGGCCGTATCGAACTAATAATCGTTTGCTCATGGCTCGTTCATTGACAGCGTGAATGGTGTTATTTTTATACTAAAGAAGGAACCATTTTTGCACACAGCACTGTCAGGCAGAACTGGGCTGCAGTGTCTGTCCAAGCCCAAACTACAACAAACTAAGCATTTGAACGTAATCAACGAGTGCGGTGGACCCGACTTTGAGATGCACTAATCTAGTTCACTGGTAACTTAATGGATGTTTGGGGTTCCTTAGGGCCTCTAATTAAAATGGTAATGTTATTTCCCATGGGTCAAATATTTATCACAGCCTTTTCTTGCCCCCTTAAGATTATACATAAAAAAACTTACAAGATCGGCACCAGCAGTACACGAAAAGGCCCCGACATCAGCAATCTCAAACGGCTTTGGTGCAATGGGGACATCTCAAAAATGTGGATTCAAGGACTAAAAAGATCCAATAGAGGGTGATTCACGCGAACAAAAAGCTACTTGTAAAAACCGACAGTTCTCCCAAATAAACCTGCACTTTTCCAACGGTCGGGCAAATTTGGCTTAGTCTTCAAAGGCAATCTTTTAGGAATTCTAGTAGGATTTCATCCATGGCCATTGACAAAACAGTCAACACATTAAAAGTGGGACCGAGCCGATGGATGTTTCGGATTGATCATCATGTTACTATATCGCACAAAACGCTTGAAAATCTCTCCCACCCCATCTCCCTGAACTCAGTTGCATAAATTCAAGTGTCCTGCCTAATCCTGCCACGCTTGAAACTCCCACCCCATCTCCCTGAACTCAGTTGCATAAATTCAAGTGTCCTGCCTAATCCTGCCTGCTATTCATTGATATTTCGTTATTATCGCATCACCCCATGTCTATCTCATCAATTAAAACATTGCGTTGCATAAAATGCAAACAGGTTCTTTTTTCCTTGAATGAACCTATTATCATTTGTTTAAATTCACATTTTCGGCACTTTTCGAACTGTTTTCTCGCGCTAAATACTCGTCTTTGTGTTTTTCGTTGGTCTAACTATCGGTCGATAACTATCAAGGTTTGTTGTACATTAATTAATCTATTGATGTTTTGTCGTATAGTACAGCACATTTTCGTCGGGATCACTTTCGTTTTGAATTCGGATCCATTCTTCGGTGCTCGTTGCTCGACTTATCGGTTTTGTCGCTTACAGTTAATACCATGAAATCGCCACTGTATGTCAGCGACAGCGTTCGTGTTCACGCCCGTCACCTCTATATATTCGCTGTCTTACGTCATATCTTGTGGATTTCTTGTCCAATGCACTCGCATTACACCGTACTGCCTTTAAAACGCAAGATCCATGCGCAGTTTGAGTCGTGGTTCAAAGGTCAAATTGTAATAAATTGAAATTGCACACTATGAAACCAGTATGTATATTAGTTAATTCGGAAAAAGCTGGTCGTGTAGATCCGGTGGTAAGTTCCACCGGGTTTACTTCGAAAAAAGTTTCAAAACTGATTATCCCGTCCAAAAAGCTCCTTGAACTCTCCGCTTTAGAGCCTTTTTTGAGAGTAGCTTTCGCCTCAGGGACCGCAGCTGCCAGAGGCGGACAGTTCTTTGCTTGTCTCCATAAAGAATAAGCAACTGTGTCAGCGATCCTGTGGAGGCGCGACCAGTCAAGTAATCTAAGTGGGTTCAGTATAGCATTTCTGGAGAGCCGTTTTAAATTAGGTGGGCTTGAGTACATAAAACTAAGATTAAATGCACCACGTAGTTCAACGAGTTCTTTACTCGCAGACAATCAACGTCCTCTCTAATCTCAACCAGTTTGCTTGTGACATCCTCCGCTGTGATTTTACTACTCCGAAGTTCAGCACACACATGCAGATTGGGAGTATGATCGCAATCGTGATTAACTGCTTTCAATGTCCGGGAGAAAGTATTCCGACTTTTTCGCCCAGTGCATTTAGCCCAAGTAGGGACTGTCTACTACGAAAATACAACATATTTATTCGCAAAATACATTTTGTGCACATGAGTTTGTTTTCAGGGTTGACTCGATTAAATCCCAGCTGATTGCGCTGCAAAATGACCCCCACGGTCCAAGTCCATGAGGCATTTGTGACGCTGTTTTACGCCAAATATAAAGTTAGGAAAGTGATTACCAGCAAATTCATCTGGGAGTCAGCTGGATCCCCAATCATAGGCAAGTTGGTGTGCAAACGAGTGCGTCCTGTAAATCCCATGAGGCTGTATTCTTGTAGATTGTAAGGATGATAGAGGTCTGCTTAGCCTGAAGAACGGTTGAACAGACCAAGGCCCATCAAATCGTTTTCAGACAGCTTGGGAATATTGTCTTTCCAAGAAAATATATTGTGGTACCTCGACTGCACGTGTAACTGTAACGTAAGATAGCCTTTAAAGGCACTTCGGTTGGAACATTTAGTAAACGGGAGACTCAACTGAAAATCATTTGAACAACCCGCCGAAACCGAATGGCGTTGAAATCAGTGAATTCGCGAAGCTCATAGTGAGTAGTTCCGGTAGCATATGGAGCTAACGAAAACGTAAGAACTGCGTCCATCAGAAAAACGGCGTAACCGTTCACGTCTTCAGCAACTGCAAGTTAAGGCTCTTTCAGCAGTGTGTAATTGGTAGATATCCCACACTTTTGTCAAATAAAAAATATGTTGGTGTAGAATCAGGGCCGCATGGATATTTGGCAGCGCACAATGTTTGATCAATGTGATTGAAAATGAAACCGGTGATAACTTAGGTAGTGGCCGATCGTAAAAGTTCATTCAGTCCCGGTCTGGGCAGCGTAGGGAATACAACCTGATGTCACGTCAGCTGACACAATACCCTCTCAAAGGTCAGTTTTCGGTTTCTTCCTTGACCGTGCAAAAATAATACCATAAAATAACTTGTGGACGGTCATCAAGCTGGGGGCCCTCTGTCCGCTGGCTAAGAACGATTCCGTACCCTGCACAGCTAGTCGCCACGCATCCCGACTCCCTAGATGGGCGTGTTCAGAAATTATCGGATCGGCCGAGATGGTGCACGGATTCACGGAAATATTAGTTTAAAATGAACTCAGTGCCGAGACAAGAATAGCTCATGATTCTGCTTGCTCTAGTGGAGAAACTGCAAGCCACCGAATAAATACAAGGTAGAGGTTCAAGTTCGATTCGAGAAACCTGGATTTGTTGCCATGGATTGGTGCGCGTGTATCACAGCTTATTATCACCGTCGTGGTCATCATCAATTTTCGCGCTCAGCTGCAAACCGCGCGTAGGTTGTATAGATTTCCTGCCGACGATCTGAGGTGAGGGTAGACTGATACGCACTGACGGCAGTGGATAGTGTGGCCGACGTGCGTGTTTAAGGCTAGAAGTAGACTTTTGTGGTGATACAGAGTGAAACCTGCGCATTGCAAGCGGCAGCCTTGTTGCTTTTATGCAACTGAGCGCGTGAATGGGTGGTGTCTACCTATGACGTATCCTAAATGACGGACATATGAGAACGGCTTTACTCACTCGATAAGGAAAAAAACGGAAAGCAAGAGAGAAAGGAGGGAGGATCCATTAGTGCCCACTCACGCTTATCCGTTTTGTTCAACGCTGAAGGTGAGACAATCTACTGACGACCCCACAAAATGAAAGAAATTGCACGGGAGCATTCCAGTTGTGGTAAATGCGGCTGCGCAATGGATGAGCTGCCACCTTGACTTCCGAACTCAGACAACGAGGCGCAAAAAACTTGCTGTATGAGGTTTCAGCCTGTTTGTTTTGAAAGGGGCTGCAACTAAGTGCTTCAAGAGCATGTGTCGTTTCGCCAGGTTTGACTACCTTTCCACCACCCACGTCAGGACTGTCTGTCGGCAAAAACCAGGAGAGGTTCATCAACCACTAGCTTATCCAGGGCCTGTCATTGTCATTCAGAAAATGGCGTTGACGGGAACAAATCCTGTAGACGGAGACTCCGCGCCTAATAGGTCGGAAGATCCCTATGTAATCCTACATGAAGCGGTGGCAAATCATTGCTGTTTCACTGTCAAATGATTTTCGGGAAAAATTGTGCAGGATGAAGATTGTCGTGAAAGCTAGGGCATCGGGAAACGGGGTTTTGCCTGACGTAGGCGACGCCAACTCTTGGTGAAGTGGGGCCTCTGTAGCATGCAGTTAGCTATGACGGCCCTGCTTGATCCGAACTTCACATAAAGACGGGTACAGTGCCACCATCGATTTATAAAGAATTTGACATATCACCGAAGTATTCTTCGGAAACCAACCACTTCTCCACTTCCATTGTTACCGGGCGAAACCAATGTTTGTTAGTTGAATCTATGCCCTCTACTGGTATGTTTTGGTGGAAGCACTCGGCGAGGCCTCTACAGTGGGCCATTGAATACAGTTGTGCTCTTGAATTATAATCTCTAGAGGCCCGAACCGTCTAAGTAGTTTATGTAGTCCTACCATTGGGTTCGGCATGCACTCCGCGCTTGGGAGTTTTAAAGCGCTGCTGCGGGATCGGATGCGGCTATTCACAAACCAAATGCTCGCAGGCGTGGACAAACTAAAAATAAATGAATTTATCTTGCTCAGCATCTGCGGAAGTACTGATGGACTGATGGAAGGCTGAGAGGACATCCTCATCGGAGGAAACGCCAACTAGATCAAAATCACCCAAGAATCCCACGGCAGCAGCGGGTTCCGTTAACCGCACAATACTCCTAGCTACAATGACTTTGCGAGTGGAATAAAAGTCCAGTAGAATACTTTTCTAGTATCGCTGATACTCCGGGATGCCTAGATGGGGCTCAAAAGATCGGACTCGTACTCTGAACTCAATTGTCTGTCTCTTTTAATCCACCAGAGCACGTCGTTGTCTTCGGAAATGCAATTCCATTGTGCGAATACTAAGCAGTAACGTCGGCTCCTGGAGTACGCCAACCAAGTTGTCCACTCAGGACGTACGAAAGACGTTACCCTCATTGAGCGTGTCCAGCGGGCCGCCACGAGAATGGTTGCCGGCCTCAAGTCCGTGGACTACGAAACGCGTCTCGCGATGCTTGATCTCTTTCCCCTGGAGTACCGTCGCCTCCGAGGGGACCTAATTCTTACTTACGCCCTGTTTGAACAAAGCTTGGCAAACAGGTTTTTTACCGTTGACCCAGCAAACACCCGGCGGGGACATAGTAAGAAAATCTTCAAGCTCAGGGCACACACATTCATTAGACAAAACTTTTTTTCATTTCGGGTAGTAGCTGCGTGGAATGACCTTCCTCCGACGGTTGTACACGCTCCTTCTCGAACCCAATTTAAAGCACTATTAGACATTTATTTATGCGAATCCTCGCGCTGGCGAGCATACTGCCCCGCGCTGAGATTATAAACAGCAGTGCTACACCCTTTTTTCACTTGTGCCTTTCAGGTGAACGACAGCCACTGACCGACAAGAACAAAACCGACCCGGGAAACTTGGGCAAAAGCCTCGATCCTGTGTATCAATCCGTGAATCCGTGACGCTCAAGTAGCCAATGAGCGATGAGCGACCATACTCGGGTGTTCTGCTTGTCCTTCAAAGAATCACGGACTCACAGATTGATACACAGGATCGAGGCTTACGCCGTCGGCTTTGTTATTGCCGTTCAGCGGCGAATGTCAGTACTACTACAATCCTTCGATTTTTTTTTCATTTTTGTGAACTATGGAAAGCCTTCGTGAAAATTCCATAGGATTTTAATTGAAAAGAATTAAGGTTAACATTTATGTTGGTTTATGTGCACGCGGCAGTGTACTCAAATGTTGATCCCAGTTACACCCCGTATGTGCTTAAGATATAACGTCTTTCATCATGTTATCTCCGGTGAATTCCACTGTTTTCGCAGGCACGCGATGCGAGTGGTGCTACCTAAAGCGCCATCCAGCGACAACATGTAACTACAGCCATAAATGAGTTAGTTATCGTGCGGGTGCAGTTTAATGAGTAAGGAAACAACGGAAGTTTCTTTGGGAGGTTGTGGCAGTAGCTTGAGCAGCTGCAGTTCACTTGAAAGGCACAATCGAAAAAGGTTTATGACTGCTCTTTACGTCCTCAGCGCGGTCGACCTCAGATACTACCACTGAGTTTCCTCGTGGATTCCCTGTTCCTGTCCTTCAAGGAGAACGCGGATGGCTTGTTTCTATGGCGATGTTTCATGTATTTAAATAGCACATTTCTGTTCTTCCGGGCGCTTGTTTTCGTATGTTCCATCGGCGGATTTCTGATTTACAGCGGTTCTTCATGTTGCCGAAAGCGGTGCCTAGCTGCCATGCCACCCGAGAAAAACATGGGATTGGATACTGCCCAAGCCTAGATCGACGTCGAAAGGCAGAGGTCGGGTTCGAACCACGGGCCTTCCGATCAGTAAGTTCTGGCACGGTTAAACTTTAAGAAACTGAATCCGAGCTACCGTAGCTCGGACGATCGTTACTGCACCGAAGCAGGATCACCACGAAAGAATCTGTTCATCAGTGTTTGAGAAGCCGATCAGAAGAAGAGTTGGCCAGGTCCATGAGGCTGCATTTTAATTTGACATTCTTCATTTTACCATAATGACTGTTTTTCTAACGTCTAGTGACGCTTTTATGCATACCATTTGAGAGTGTAGCTTGTAATTTCACCGTATGACCATCAACCCCTCCTAGCTACGACGTTATTGTTCATTAACGTTTACAATGCGTGCAACCACTGTCATCTGGTAATGGTCGATGTTACGGACCTGCCACTCCATAATTGTCGAAGCACAGGATGTCTGCATTGTCGGTGTACATAGTCTTCCTGTAAGTTGTACCATCGATAAGACGCTGGAAGTGAATTCGTTTCTTACAATCTCGTTTGCCGCAACACGAACGGGATTCATCCAACAACGTTCAGGATGCCGTCTTGAACGGAACTCGACCTTACCGTGGTGTGATTTGTGTTCCGTGACCCATTGAGCTATACTGACGGGTTTCCGTGCGGCACTCGCATTCTCAGACCAGGTTTATCAAGCGTCAGAAGTCCTGCAAACACATTTTTCTAGTCCTCCAGGTTGGGGGTTGGAACGTCCTTGGTGGCTTGTTCTTTGAAAAAGGTAATTCACTTGCATTTCTGAACAAATATCACTGCCTTTCGGCCAGGCTTTTGACCGACAGCTTTTGATTGAAGATCCCAGTCACTGTCGTGGCCACCACCTACAAGTCATCTGGAGCTCACAGTTGACGTAGAATCCTGGTCGGTGAACGTGGAACCGCCTACGGTCTCAGAGGTTTACGACTGCATATATTCTCTCAAGCGTCACGGAGCTTGTGGTTTGGATGACCTCCCACCCGCCTTGTTCAAAGATGGGGCTGAAGTCCTCAGTCAGCGCTCGTCTGATCGGTTTGCTTGTATCTGGGAAAAGGAGTCTGTCCCAGACAACTGGAGAGAGTCGGTGATATTGCCCATTTTCAAAAAAGGGCTCGTAGTGAGTGTGGTAACCACAGGGGGATCAGCTTGACCCTGGCCGTAATGAGACTGTTGCCGTCACTTGTGCTTCATCGCCTTGGGGCGGCTCGTGAGACACTGACTGGATAGTAGCAAGTGGGATTCCGGCCTCGCAGAGGTTACGTTCAAATCCTCACACTTCGGCAGGTGCTAGAACAACACCATACGTATAGGCGACTCACACTTCTAGTATTCTTGGATTTCCGAGGCGCATTGTACTCGGTTTACCGGTCTGTTCTTTCTACACGCCTGCCCTCCAAGGGATGCTCCGGAAGTTTGTGAACATAATAAGTTGCCTTTATTCTCAGACTTCCGGACGTGTGAGAGTAACCGGCGAGCTTTCCAAATGCTTCCGTACGTAAGGTGATGTCCGTCAGACATGCCCACTATCTTCATTTCTATTTAATTTCCTAATAGATGAAATCATAAGACGAACGCTGGAGGGTTTCCAAAACCCTGGTGTTCAAATAGCCGGTGACGAAAACCTTGTCGATCTGAAATACGCAGATGACATTGTTCTCGTCTTCGAAGAGGAGGCAAAGCGCAAGGGTTTTCGAATGAACTGAACAAAATCATCCTGTCCTTTGGTATGCACTTTTCTTCCACAAAGTATGAGGTCATGCTCGTGGACATGCAGTCACTGAACACGTATTTCAAGATCCAGGGTGATGCAGTTGGTGTTGTTGAGCGTTTTACGTATCTTGGAAGTATTATTAGTTCTGATTGTAGTGTGACAATTGAGGTTAATGCACGTATCTGCAAGGCCCGGGTCCCATTTGCTAATTTGAGACACCTATGGCGTCAGAGTAGTGTATCTCTGAATCTGAAGGGACGTGTCTGTCAAGCTAACAGTACGGGTTGTTTTTTGTATGGCTGTGAGACTCGGCCTGTTCGAGTAGCGGAACTGAGACGTCTCCAGCTGTTCGACAATCGTAGTCTCAAGATGATAGCCCGTGTTGGTTGATGTCGGCGAATCCGTAATGAGGCAGTTAGGAAGTGAGTTTTCGGTTGTGCAACGGGTACTTCCATTGAATAATGTGTCCAGCACCGGACGCTGCGTTGGTTGGGGTATGTTTCGCGTATGCCGAACCATCGTTTGCCGAAGAGAGTGCTGTTTTCCATGACCGATTCAGAGTGGAGGAAGCAGAGAGGTGGCCCTGACCCTTGACCTGGCAGAGGGGAATGAAGAAGATTACGAAACGCTTGGGTGCTGTCGGTGCTACTCGCCTTCCAGGATGGGGACCGCGTGATCCCCACCGCGCCTGGTTGGAGACGCTTCAAGATATGGCTGCCAACCGATGTCAGTTTCTATCCAGATTGCGTGAATGAGCGTTTGGAGGTGTATGCAATTCTGGATGATTTTATTAAGCTAGCACTAATTCCCTTCCTTATTCACCTTTATTCTTTTCTTCACAATAAGGTCTTCAAATAAATCATGACGGTACGGTAGCTAAGCATCGGTGTTGTCGTGCTGTCGATGTTGTTGATGATGGTGCAATCAGAGTTAAGTTTTATGGCGTTTTGAATGCCTTGTCACGGCGCGCTAAACCGCCGGATGTCACTGTGGCTGCTGCAGACTTGGATGCTCAAGTTGGCAGGCTGAGTTCGGGTGTCAACGTAACTCAGTGGTTAGGGCGCCAATTTACAAGCCTTAATGTCCGTGGTTCGAATCCGACCTCAGTATCTTGACTGTTTCTGTCTAGGTTTGGGTAACTTGACAATAGCCCATCCATCGTGCCTCCTTACGTTGGTATGACAGCTAGGCACCAAAATAGTGCTACAGCTGAACGGTTGTATTTTGCTTTATCGGAGGCTGTTCGCACCGTGGAATGATTGTGATATGCCAGCACTAGGTATCTTCTCCGTCAAAATGTGCTTGTTTCTTCACGACTGGTCTTTCAGTTAATTTTGGTTTGTACGGCTGCAACAGCATTGAACACTGAAGTTATGTCGATTCTAGTGAGTGCATATTGGGGGTATGACAGCTACCAAAATAGTGCTACAGCTGAACGGTTGTATTTTGCTTTATCGGAGGCTGTTCGCACCGTGGAATGATTGTGATATGCCAGCACTAGGTATCTTCTCCGTCAAAATGTGCTTGTTTCTTCACGACTGGTCTTTCAGTTAATTTTGGTTTGTACGGCTGCAACAGCATTGAACACTGAAGTTATGTCGATTCTAGTGAGTGCATATTGGGGGCGGTGGCTTATCTAATAGACTCGTGAGTATATACGTTGGATGCTTGCGTGCCACTTTGCCACCTCTGGCAACGTCTCTAAGCATTGGTGTGTCGCGTCTTGTAGACCCTATCAAGTTAAGTTTCTGAGTAACAACTGACCTACTTTGCTGCCAAGTCATGGTTTGACTTTCCTTGACTTGTTTATGCCATCCGCGTGGTTGTGCAAAAATAGCTTCCCGAGGAATTCGATCAACTGTCATACGGAGCACCTTATCAAGCTAATCAGTTCATTTCATGTGTGAGTTGTTTATTCCTTAAACCATTCGGCGTACTATAGCACTAGCGACCCCATGTTTTCCACGGATTTGGGAAATGCCCCAAAGACACTGATGGTCAAACACTGGAGGTTTTTGACCCCTTGAGCTCCTAATTGCCAAGTTTCTCACCCATGTGACAAACGGAGCGTACTGTAGCATCGTAAAATCGACCTTTGGCAGATAAGCTGGTGTCACAGGTGGTGCAAGTTGACTAAAGATACTATCGACTTCCCGATCCGTGTGAACACCGGTGAATTCGAGAAGGGACTGTTCGGAGTCTCGTCTCGTACGTCTCAAGCGACGTCTGGGTTTCCGTAATAGCGGCGAGATTTCATGGTGTTCACAAGAGCAGGGTACTTCGAAGAGTGCAGTCCAGTCCCAGCATGCAAAATAAACTAGTAGGAGAGCGAGGTGGGCTTTCTATCTAGGTGGATTTTTAGGCGTCCATTTTCCCAGAGCTGGCATCTAATCGTTTTTTAGGTTTGGGGAGAAGATTGTGATCATTTGTACCGCGTTTGCTTAGGCGAAGTAGCGAGAGCCACTGAAATAATTCCGTGGAAATCATTAACTGAACGTGAGTTCGGGATAGCTCATGTGCTTGAGTGTTTTGTCTTGTTAACGATCGTGCAACTCGTTCCCTTGGTTTCCTGCTCCGCCCACAAAAGGCACAGTAGCTCTACACAGCCCTTTATGGGAACAAAGAAAAGTCATTATAACTGTATTTATAGGTTAGTCACAGAGTGCCAGAATCCCCGCGAGGTGGCGAGAAGCGTCGAGTCAAAGATGCTCGACTCGAATTGGCTGGCATTCTGACTAATCAGGGCATGGCTTCGTTAGGTCCGTGTCCTGTACGTGACACATCCGTCCAAATGATGTGATGTTCGGTTATTAGGGGCGGCTGGCCTTCGTACATTGAGACAACTCAATTTAAGGCGTGAACTTACCGGAAGGTCCATGGTTCAATGCCTCCCTCGGCATCTCGACTGCTCCTGTCCAGGCTTCGGCAACCTGACAGTGTCTCAGGTCTCGCACTTCCTTCGTTTGCTGTAGCAGCTAGTCGCCGAAAGTTTAGTATTATTACTATTATTTGCCTATCGTCGGCTGCTGGTGGGTCTTGTTCTGAGGGATTGTTCCGGGCTTCTGAATGTCATCCAATAAGTCCGTGGATATGGTACTGATCCCCGAACAAGGTGTCAAGGCGTGGGCCTTCGGTGGGTATACCAAGACCCAAGTAATCTGGCTACTATGTCAGAAGACATGACGCCAACCTCAGTTATGAATGGGTAGGTGACTCGATGATTGGCTGATGGTGTAGTATGCTTACCTGAGTTGTCAAAAGAAATCCGATTTGTTCGGGTTTTTGGATGAATTTCCACCATTTTCAGTCGTGTTGGTAGTTGACCGCTGTGGACGAAAAGTTTTCCGGTTTCTGTTGGATTCAGCCTCGGTTGAATTTACTTTTAAGTGGCCTTTTGTCCTATCCAGAGGATGTCTGAGTAGATGCGTTGTTCCGTGGCGTTCTGAAGAGGTAAACCAGCATAAAAACTGCTCGGTACCTCGTAAGCCAAGTGTTACTCTTAAAACCAGGGGTTCTTAGATCTGTGGCAAGTCTAGTCGTGAGGATATTCTGGTCAGCGCATATGGTTGTACCGAGATGCGCATTAGTCGTGATCCATCGTGGTTTTTCGGTTCTGCGAGCGAGCTACAGAAGTAGCTATCTGCCAAAACACTGGTGCAGCTCATTTCTAATGATTCGGAAATGTTTCTGGAGATCTTAGAGTAGGATGGCGTAGTCAATGCTACCTCGTTTGGGAGGGATGGTACTTGATCCAACTCGTTTGTTGGCAGATATGGAATCCTGGGTTGATCGCCTACGACCGGGCCGGAGTCTTATGAAGTGAAGGGATGTTGTGTGATACGAATTCATCCACCAGTACAAGGACTGAGTCATTCAAAGTGTTTCACTGGACTGATTGTTGGGCAGGTAAAACTCTGCTTAAGTAGAAGGCGAGAGTCGAGCGGCAGTATGTATTGCTGTTGTCTTGCTGTCAAGGACTGTGATGAAGGTGGGAGTTTTGTGGGGTAAAGGCTAAACAAACAACAAGACGTATAATTTCATGTCCGCTGAAGGTGGAAAATGTTATGTGAAGCTGATGAATGACTGATATCTTCTAAGGTATATCGTTCAGCTGTAGCACCCTTCCGGTGCCTAGCTGCCATGTCATCCGAAGGAAGCACGAGGGCTGGGATACTGCCAGGTTGCCCAAGCCTAGACAGGGGAAGTCGAGTGGCGGAGGTCGGATTCGAACCAAGGACCTTCCGGTCAGTAAACTCGCGTTCTAACAACTTGGGCCATCTCGCCCCCTTCTAAGGTATAGGCAGTTGGCGAAATTTCAGTGGGATACTGTTATGTATCTGAACGGGATAATCAACGACTATGCGTAACTTAAGGGTGAGCGCACAAATCCCCAGCTGTGACGCGGGCACAAACAGTGCTAGCACAGCGAGAAGAAGGAACGGACCTTCGGAGTGGAGCGTTTACTGGCACAAGTAAAGGTGAAGCACGAAAAGGCACTAGTCAGTAGGAAAGAAGCGTTGTCCTTTCGGAAAAGGCGCGGAATCTAACAATTCAATTTTAGGAAAATCATCAT
>NW_008751783.1:25564-40664 GCF_000715545.1 Opisthorchis viverrini
AGTTCGAGGGACTTTGCATGGTCGTATGCGGTTTTAAAATCCAGCGACTTATGTTCCAGCAGTCTCTGGCGTAAAGTATTGGGATAAAGTCCACTAATAAATGCATCTCGTAACGCTTCATCGGTATACTGTTCTGCACTGACGGCTGTAAAGCGGCAGTCTGGCAATAAACTGCGAAGCTTCTGCACAAACTGATCAAGGTTCTGAGCTCCGTCCTGTTTGCAAGTGTTCAGAAGATGCCGTGGAAAAAACTTCATTTTTTGGCTGTACGTAAATTTCTCGCAAGGTTTCGATGGCTTATTCATAGTCTTTGATGATTCGGCAAACACTAGGGGAGACGTAATTAAACAAGGTTTTCAGTTTATCTGATGAATGAGAACCGATTGACTCTAGGAAATTTGTGAAAGTTCAAAACCAATGCTCTCAGGTATCTGCCGAGTCTTGAGTGTTGGGGTCTGTATCGAATCGTTCAGGACGTAAGAATCGATCCATTGTTCGAAGAAAACTTTTTTGGATGAATAAATTTTTGTGTACGACGAGGGTCGGAGTGCAACGACAATCAGAATAACAATGGAAAAGACTGAGGGCCCGAAAGCTAGGCTTTATTCATCCAAAACTTTGACACTGAGAGCTGAAAACGGAAGAAAGTGATTTAGCAATAAATGATGAAACATTTGAAAAACAGAGCAAATATACAACATCAGTATATCCATATTTATGGAAGGAGCGATGCTGCCTTCTTCCGAGAAAGAACGCGTTGTAAAAGTTCGGCCCTAAAAACCGCATACTCCGATCTCCCAGTGGTTGACTCTGACCGTCATTCGCATTATTCAATGCCGTCGAAATACTTTTAAGACCAGATTGCGGTGCTGCTGAAAAGGCACCTGCTGTGCACCGCTGTATTAGAAGTGAGACCGTAGTGCGTTGCTTTCTGCGCCCTCGGGCTAGGCCTCCCCCTTGCAGCCAAGTGGGTCAGACAATTTAGTCATCGGCTTCTGGAAGCATCCCCAAGAAAACCGTAGCAACCGCTGTGCCGCTGTCCAAACCCTTGAGTCAAAGGCCAGGGGCAGATTTAGAGTCGATGACGGACTTAGGGGTAATGGTGCGCAACTGCTTCAGTTATGTGGAGATCATTGTCTGTTCTTGGCCAGTACGAACTTCCAACACAGACGCTCACATCGAGCTACTTGGAGGTCACCTATCATAAGACAGTCATGGCTATCAGTTGCCAACGGAGAGCCCCAGTTAAGGACTACCCTTCCTTCTGGGGTACGCAACTTGACTGATCGTGCTATCGTGCAGTTAGCACTTCTCTTTCCGTCAGCATTACGTGTGCCAGAAAAAAGCAGTTCCATTCATCAACTTCGATGTTTTTCAGTAGCCAAAGAGTATTGTGCTGATCTGGCTGGAATGCTACCATAAATGCACAGTCATACAGATGACGAGGATTGCTTGGAGGCTGAATGGAAGTGAGTTAAAGAAGCAATCCTCTCAGCTTTCAGACCTGTTTGTCCAGGCCATCTGACTAGACCAAGTGAACATTGGATATCTTAGATCAGCAGATCTCATTGCTGCTAGAACGGTCATACCAACAACTAGCGACGATTATGGCATAATCAGCTCCCTCAAACGCCAGTTAATCAGGAGCTTGAAGAATGAGAGAGAACCCTGATGGATTTTGAAGGCCCGGGAGGAGAAGAAGGCTTCCGCTGCAGTCAACAACCGCATCTCGTTTCAACTGATTCGATCAACCGATCAAAAGACAGGTGTCAGTGAGACAATATGCGAAAAAGATGGAACAGCAATTCACTCCCCCAATCGCCGTCTTGAGCGGTGGGCTGAACATTTCCAAGAACAGTACAGCTGGTCTCCTTTAGCCCAACCGCTGTAAGAACCCAGCTGGTGTGAAGAGAACACTGACACCCACCCGCCATCAGCAACCGAGATCCAGCGTAAGATATAAATCCGGAAGAGCCACAATGCACCTAGCCCGGATGATCTGCACCCCACAGTCTTCAGAGAAGGGGTCGAAGTCCTGGTGAACAGTCTAACATGCATACCGCAGAAGATTTGGAACGAAAACAGCATACTAGCCGAATGGGGCTCCTGGACCATCATTCCAGTCTTCAAAAAGGACACAAGACCGTCATGTGAAAACCATCGTGCTATCAGCCTGGTATCCGTCGCATCTAAGATGCTCTCTAGTGATATTTTGCGCAGGTTGATGAATTACCGTGAGACAGGTTCGTGAAAACCAAGCTTGGTTTCGCCGTGGTCGAGGGTGCCTCCGCCATACCTTTCTTGAACAATGCCCCTCCTCCATACGCCCACGTTGGTCGTTTTTCTCGATTTTGAAGTTACTTTTGATTTTGTGGATCGTCAGAAACTTGGCAGTATCTCGTGACCAGAGGTGCCCTGTCTAAATTTATATATCTCTTGAGGACACTGTATGTGATTCGCTGTGGACACCCACGAGTATACAGAAAGATTTCACCTGAGTTTACCACATCCAGTAGTGTAAGACAAGGCTATTCTGTCTCACCTCTCCACTTCAACTTTGTTACTGATATGCTCCCTGAAATTTCTCCCTGGCTGTGGAACTTGCGGAGTCGAAATGTCCTTTTTTCGCTCCTTTTGCTGCGCTTCCCAAACTTGCGCTGCCACCTTGGCGTGACGGTCGGTGTTGAGTGCTGCAGTGGTGTCGCAGACTATATTGGCTGGAATTTGGTTCCACAAGGGCAACGTTGTCAGGAAGGCCCAATGGGAACAGTCAAATCATAATAGGAGGCGGTCCCGGGGGTAAAATCGTACTGTCGTCTGCGATAGGAGTGTGAAGGTGGGAAATTGTTTCCCCTAAGCGACCAACATATCCATATTCATCGAAGTGGTGGTGCCGCTTCACATTTAAAGATCGTACAATTCTGTTGCAGGACTGAGTGGGCTGGAACTCTAACGTTATGCTTGCTGATTGAGGTAGTAGGTAACCTCACCTGCTTGGGCAGATCTATTAGTTCTGGTGGCTCTCTAAAGGTGATATTTCCATCCGGATCAGAAGGCTAGGCTTTTGTCTCTCGCTTACGTCATCCATCCGTTTTCGCGGAGATTCCCAACCGTCGTTTTTCCACCTAATATCTTGTGTCTATCCTCACGAGTCAGCTGATCCACTCCGAAATTCGGCTCAGTATGTTCGTTTTTCAGAGAGACGGAAATATTGCAATTTTGTCGTAATATAACATGTATACTTACATCAATCTCTGTTATTTGTCTTTTCAGTTGTTTGGCGCACTGCTCGACCAAGGAGGCCGACTACAAACCCAAGCCACGTTCCATTTCCTAATTTTATTCTGCTATGACCACATCACAAAAACACAGAAATTTCGTCACTGAGCCAATAGGCGACAAACTTGTCACTGAGCTACCTGGAATTGGTGAAAGGCTTGGAGAACGCCTAGAAGCTAAGGGCTTCGAAAAGGCTTCCGTTGTTCTTGGGCAATTCCTACTTTTGCGGCGCGATGAGGAGTTATTCAAGGACTGGTTAAAGGAGGCTTGTGGGGCTAATGCCAAGCAAGCCGACGACTGCTTTACTGCACTGCGAGATTGGTGCGGCTCGTTTATCTTCTAAGATTTTTGTCGTTTTTTATGTACACTTGTGCGTTTTGTTGGATCACACTCCCGAAGATCAAATCCTGGTTACTCCATATTTCTTCGTTGGCCAAACGGCTGAACTGGCCTCATTGCCCTCATACAATCAAATCACCTACCTGTTTTCGTTCATACGTCACTTCGCCCTGTAAATCACTATTTTCTAAAGAACCTCGCAAGTTGTTTTATGATATTCATAACTTGTTTATGTGTCCTGTAATTTTGCTAAGCAAAAGCTTTGTTGTAAGAATGTAAAGAGTGACGAACCTCGAGAGGAAGGCGGTGGATATTTTTGCATGCTGTGACCAATTCACGAAGCACTGATGTTATCTCGTCTGGCTATCAATGGCGGTTTTTCCTAATTACAGTCTGGCTCTTGAAACTTGGGTTTTCTCTTATAGATGACGGTTGTAACTCAGTGGTTAAGGCGCGAACTTACTGACAGGAGCGTCCGTAACTCATCTCCGTGGCATCTTGACTTTTTCCGGCAGTATCCCAATCCTTGGGACTTACTGAAGGAGCGTCCGTAACTCATCTCCGTGGCATCTTGACTTTTTCCGGCAGTATCCCAATCCTTGGGTGGCGTGACAGCTAGCCGCCTAAAGAATGTTATAAGTGAACCATTATTTGTTTCTATTTTTTAATCTAGTTGTGTGTATTTTTTTGGGGATTGAAGACTGACAAAAATAACCCTGATGAACTCTTGCAGTCAACGATTTCCATTCGGAATGGATTATTCATATGCAGTAAGACACTATTTCAGGGGCCACAGTTTTTTCCTATAAGGTGTGGCGGCCCCCCCTAGACCATTCGGTGGGAGCGGCTTAACTGATCTTGCTTTAGATAGATGGTCTCCCTTGGGAGGGAAGGATACGGTGCCTTGTTCGTATCACAATTTCAAAGTCTTGTCATTCAAATTTGGTAACAATACATTGATGCACTGAAGCTTTTGCATTGATATTCTAACCCCCCTTTATGACACGTGCAATACAAAAGGTCGCTCGTAGTGAACGCCTTTAGTCGCCCACGGACATCACAGCAAGGGTTCTGGTAACCACATTAGGAAGTCACCACTTTACAAAAGCCCACTGGCATTGCAACTTCGCTTTAACAACAGCTGTTGTGTGATCACGTTGCAAATATTTTACATTATCCAGACCACAGTATATTGTATATACACTGAACACGTACTTATAAACGCCACCATTGCGATGCGTTCGTAGAGTTGTCGCTGTGCTTGCATCGTCTTAAACCCAATTACAGAAATACCGTAAAATGCAGGTACGTAATACGGATCTTCGTTGATTGACCCCTCCCCACACATCCTTCACTCAAATCCTTCTGATTCATTTAGCTGTCAACCACCTAACCGTTGCTTGGTATCTAAGCCTCTGCCAAACATGGTAAATAAAAATGAACCCTTATTAAATTCAGAGGACCTGTTCCACATTGGTTCTTTGAACGCCCGTACCGTGTGGCATAGGGAGCAGACCTTGCCCTCTCGGTGTGTGTTGTGTTTTCGAAACGCGCACACAATACCCAGATTCGGTTATACACTTCGAACTGCTTTCTGTCTGGCGATCCTGAGGTAACGAATCGTGGTATCTATGGCTTGGGATTTGTGCCTAGCCACAAAGTTGATTGTGGCTTACTGGAGTGGATTCCAGTAAACAGTCCTCTTGGACTGATTCAATCAAGAGTAATGCATCTCGAATTGACAAAAGTTGTTTGTTTTTTGTGAAGCAAGCGCTCCGACAGAAGGTAGCTCTAACGTTAAGACAGCTATGGAAGTTTGTCACGGTTACTCCTGTCAGAGAGAAGCACAAGTATAGTGATTCTGGCAGGTATCCTGAATGGTCAGTCCTCACTCCTGAGGAAGCCCATCCTGACGGCCGGCTCCGTGTTGATCCTCACTACACAGACAATCGAGAACGAATTCTTATTGCGTGCCGAACATCGTTTGTTTCTAGCCAATGTGAGCACTCATACCGTGTTACTTAGAGTTCACCGACTGAAAACTACCTATTGACTCAGTTGAACCATGTGGCAATCAGCTACAGCTCGGGAGCTTTCATGCATGATTGTCGTTTATGTTGGAGTACAACGCTGCACTGCACGGTATTATGCGGGCACAAATATCCATTCGTTTTTCCTCTGCAGCATTCCGGTTAATGCAGCGCCACTCAGTTCGTCATCTGCAAAGCGTCTCCGTAGCTCAGCAACATCCATCTGAGTTGGCTGAAAAGCCACCAGAATTCAACGGGACCACTGGTAATCCTGAGGACGATTGGAGAAAGGTGAACGAAACAGTGCTCATACTTTGGAATCATCTGTTCGAGGTCTCTCGCACACCCCAACCAACACTGCATTTCCTCACGATCAGCACCTCTCACGGAAGCTAGGAGAACTATACCAGCAACAAACGGCTGTGACGGCGTATGACGAATAATGCAGAACCTAAGGATTGACAGTGCTCGTGGACTGTAAATGCTCGTTAGACAGAAGAGCGTTTTGAGACGGGGGACAATCGCACACTGTTCCAGATAATCCGATCAAATGTTCCGAAGAGGATGGGTATCAGTTAAATAATGTCCGAAAAGGACAGGACCTCGATACATTCACAAACGTTGTCTTGGACGATGGGCTGAACAGTAAAGGACAGTTCCGCTGGACACCAACTCACCTGCTGGAAGGAACAACTGAATCCCAGTGAGACGTAGATAAAAGCCCGCCATGGTTGACGAAATCCAGCTTGTAATTTCATTGCTTCGGCACAACGAAGTAGCTGCTCTAGATGAAATGTATTTTGCACTCTTCAAGGAAGTTGGCGATTCCGTTCGGGCTTATTTAACCACCCTACTTCAAAATTTTTGGAATGAGGAAACAAATTTCACATGGATGAGGCGTCTCAGCGGTGTTTCTCCTATTCGAAAAGGAGTTCAATAACATCGTGCGAAAACCACCGGGGCATTAGCTCAGTGGCTACAGCTTCCAAGGTGCTCTCTCGCATTATCCTACGCAGGTTGATCCGTCATCGGAGGATTCGGATTTGCGAGAAGGGAGCTGGGTTTCGACTTGACAGAGTTTGCATCGACCATATCCTCACCTTGTTAGGAGTGTTGGAACTGTTCTGCGCCTTCCAGCGATCCACAGTGGTCGTATTTCTTGGTCTTAAATATGTTTGGCTCCGTGGATCGTCAGGAACTTGCAGTATCTGGTTACGAAGGATGTTCCTTCGAAATTCCTGTCTCCTATAAAGAATCTATTTTCCTCCTTTCGTGGGCGCGTACTCACCTGGGTTCATCACACCCAGTGGTGTCAGGTAAGGTTACCCCATCTTGCTTACCTCGTAATCGATACGCTGCTTGAATCTTTACCCGACTTCTTCCCTGAATCTTCTTTACCTCGTGGAACGTTCACTCACAAACATGGAGTGCACCGAAGAAATTGCTGCTCTTGGATCAGAAACTTTAGAAATGCAAACTATTTTAAATTATTCAAATAATTCTGCTACACAGCTTGGTATGCGCTTTGCAACTGTACAATGTAAAGTATTGCTGCAAGAGTGACTTGGATCAAACCCAAACCCATGCCTATAGGTGAATTAATCGACGTAGTAGGTAAGCTTTTTTCTACCTAGGCAGCTGCATAAGCCCCGGCAGTCTGTTGAAGGACGAAATCACTCCCCAAATCTGGAAGGCCAGGGTAGCGTTTGCCAACCTCTTTCATTTGTGGCTCCGACGTGACGTGATCTTAACTGTGAATGACTGTCAACTGACTGTGAAATGCCGTGGTCCGATATGTCCTAATTTATGTATCGGGGACATGGACGCTGCGTGCGGAAGATCTTCGAAGTTCCACCATGCCTCCTATGCATTCCGAGGTCCTGTAGGCTGGGGTACGGCAGTTCATTATCCTCCAACAGAGCAACCGGTTAAGACCCACAAATCACGCTGGTTAGGCCGTATACTAATTGTAGCTAACTGCAATCCCCGCTCCAATTCCTTGGTGTGAGAAGACTCACCAACAAGGAACACAACAGCTTTATTGCAAACAAGCGAGTGCAAAATTTACAAGGATTACTGCGGTATTTAAAGGGCACTTTCGACGTTGAATCCAGGCTGTCGGAACGGCGCCGGATGATCGCATGGTGCTGCTTTTATGACGTTTCCAAATACTCACCATCGTTGGCCGTTGCTGAACTGATTAACTACTTGAGCGTTCAGTCGGCAGTTGTTTTTTCTGTCCCGGATTCTTGACGGTTCCGCTACTGCGATATTGGTGGAGTTTGAGGATCCCTGTAGGTTTCGTGTATTCGGGGATTATTTTCGGAAATCTGATCTTCCTGACAATACCTCATATGCCTCACATGCCTCGTTGAGCCCTCTTTGCCCAGCCTTGTGTCAGATGGGAATGACTCAGGAGTGGTCAGTCCGTGAACTGGCAACGAAGCATGAAAGTGGTTACCAATCAGCTTATTTGCGTTGGAAAATGCTGTCTTCTCGGATGGGGACCGCGAAACGATCGAACCAGTGGTTAGTGACCCCGATAGAGATGGTTGTCACACATCCAACAGCTGTCTTGTATCAAAGCTATTGCATTCACCGCGTAGCTCAAGCCCGGCCACACCGGATGAACAGAACCAACTAACTGAACTGATTAGGCCATCACTCCCAACGCTGGTCCCTCGTCCCCTTATTCTTCTTATCATCGGTGAACGAAGCTATAGCTGCTGGAACCACTGCACCACAGTGCACGATTTGGGCCGAAAACTGAACTGGAAATAAGACTTGAAAGCCCAATCTTGTCGTCACCATTCGCGAAGACCGACTTTAGGATTTTTGCGCTGTGTGCCAAGAGGGAATTCCTTATATGATGAAGGAATTTGTTTTTCAATGTAGCGTGTCACATGTGGATTGAGCCAGATGGTATCAATTTTGTACCAACTGAAATCGATCTGTCTTACAGATTGGTTATGCTCTTGGGGAACTTCTGGAAGTTCTTGCTGATTTTGTGGAATGTTGGTAGCTGGATGAGCAATTGGATCGAAAACGTTCCGTCAACAATCGAAAAGTCGGTGGCGAAAATACCGGGAATTAACGCAGTTTTAACCGAAGGTGCTCTCTTTTGGGGTCATAGCGTGTGAAAGAAGCTTTAGGAGGCCAAATAAAAGTTATTTCTTGCAACATGTCACTGCTGAGGATGGTCTGCCAGAGAAGGCAGTCTAGAATTCTATTAGGTCTGCTTAGTTAAGATAAGTGTTTGGCAGGTGATGACACTGATGTACGTAACGCGAAGTCATGAACCAATATTCTACGTTGGGATTCTGTATCACAGTATTCTGAGGGCTGCAGCCATCTTTTTATGACTCAAGCCGTCCAAATTTGAGGAACCTTTTTGGATGGAATTGACTGTCATAATAAATCACTTATTTGGCTTGTGTGGCATACCTGATTCGTAGACGTCTTCCCTGAAGAGACCGTAGTTTAATTCCTCGATATATTCTCTCCAGGATTAACAGCTGTACGTGTCACAGTCTTAAGAATAAATATGCCATATTATCACTAAGGATCCATTGCTTTACTGCTCTTCGGAAGTGTATCTTTACACTGATTGCCAGTCAATAGACTGACCGACATAGTGTTTCTTGACTCTCCTTATGAACTGAGATCACCCCAGTGTCATCTAAAAACAGTTGGGTGCGGAGGTCAAAGCCTTAAACTTCTGTTGCTTACGTTGTCGTGCTCTTGAAAAGCGGTATGTCATTGTCCTCATCATTATCAGCTGTAAGAAACGCGTACCTGGTTATAGCCATGGTTATAGCTGCTACAGTTACATCCATCGATTATTTGGGGAGGTGGGGTAGGTAGCTATGCATTGTAGGCGGAAGCTGACAAATTGGTTAGAAAATACAGGACGGACAGTGGACTTTCAAGTGGAGGGTTGGGAAGGAAGCTATACACTGAGGGCAATAGTCCGGATGCACGAGCGCCATGAAGGGCGCGACTGGGCCATATCTGACAATGTGTCTTGTCCCATGGTCCCTAACCAGGAAGACGGCAATGACCGATGCAGCTGAATTTTCTAAAAATGTCCTTCATACTTCGCTGCCAAGTCGTTGTTTGACATCCCCTTCACATGGTTGTGCGAAAGAAACACTTCGAGGGGTTCGGTCGACTGGCATACGGCATATGTTAGTCTATCCCAGGGAAACTGCTACAGCTGACCACAATTTGAAGTGATCGTTTACTCCTTTCAAGGTAGTATATGGCCTGAAAAGCAAGTAAGCCATCGGGAGACTATCTGTATGGGATGGCTTTCAGTTAGTTCCTCAAATCATATTTCACTGATATCTCATCTCCCGGAAAAGGTTAATTTGCCGGGAAACCACCTTCTTTCGGTCTTTTGAATTGTCCTCTCGAATAGGTCACTCCTGAGGGTCTGTCATATGATATATGATATGACCCCTCGGACGAACTCATCGGAAGTTGTTTGTTTCGTTGCAAATGAGTATGTCTCGCTAATTTCAGTTCAGGTTGCAGTGGTAGGTTGCAGTGGGTGTTCTGCTATTCTACTCCAAGTTAGCGCTGATTGTGCCGAGTTGAGTGCAATCTAACCTCGGTCTGGATTCGATGACAGGTTTCAGAATACGTGTCATTTAGTATCCAGTCCAAACGCTTGCACCTATCTAGTCCACAGTCGCGAATTTCTCAACCTTTCCTGTTTCCACAAAAAACTGCATTGTTGCAGCAATCCACTAGCCCTGTAGCATCCACAGGATTCAAGTACTAGATGTTCATGTGACCAGTGTGACCGTGGTTCAGAAAGCTCTAGCTATGAACCTAACTTGGGAAAGGAAGTTACACTAATGCCTGTCTACCCTTGCTCTGCTATGTAAGCAGAAACTACCAAAAATCGTTCACTAATCAGGGTTGATATCACAAAGAATGAGGTCGAGAGGATGCGTACTACTGTGAACAAAAGCAGCTCCATGTCCTTTAGGGGGGATTCAAGAAAACACCGAGAAACTGACCGTCGAAGGTGTAATGTGTTCATTGTGCCTAGCTGTCCTCAGCAAGCACGGCGGAGAACACCAGAAGAGCACATGAATCTTAGGTGTACATCAAAATCATGTGATGGAGGATTACTGACACGTGTTGAATGCGATGAAGAGCTGTGTCAATCTCTGCAGACTTTTCGTCTAGTAATGCTCATTCGTTGTTTGATACATCTTGATGTACCTTTCTCTCCCTATGGAAGACGTTAAGAAACGATTTTGAGTACTTCGAAAGTTTTGCTCTGTAGATACAGGATTCCATGTTCCTAAAACTTATCAGAAGTTTCCATCAATTTCGTTATTTATACGTCCGTCCTCGGGGCTACACGTGGAAACGAAATTACCATAAAGACTTTCGCCTGTTTCATATGTACGCGTAGCCGCATTTTACATCCCCGATGAAGCGTGAGGGTGCGAGTTCTACTCAGTCGAAGCAAGCCAAGTAGCCGCCAATTTGCGTTTGAGTCAGTACAGAATGATGAATTTGTCTGATTGCTTCCACACGGAACTGTCTGCTTCTCAATGAAGACAGTAAGGCTGTGTGCTTTAACGGACCATGGTAAAGCGCCTGAATGATTTCGGATACGTATGAATACAGCCACCATCAGATTGCATACCCCAAAACCAAGTCAAAAAACAATGGAATGAAACCCCGATTTTTCCTAAAAGTATGGTTGCTACCCAGGACAAGAGAGAGTCCATTAGGGCTTCGTCTACATTCGCCAAAACTAGAATTCCGGTTGTATAGATGCAATGCACTACTCGTAAGGTTGCTGAAAACTGACATCCCACGACCGGTTTTATCCCCATTGGGACTCATCCGGTAAGCTCATTCTCCGAGTTTTTGTCAGCCCTACGTTCTGCTTGAATTCAAAAAGTATAGAAATTTAACTTATGCACTGCAAACCAATTCGGTGTTGACGGGAGACTCACCCGGAACCCAGCTGAATCACCCTCTGTTTGTAGTACGTCTAAATAATGTATCTCAAATATCGTACCGACTAAAAATGAGGCGGCCTGGTGCAGTACATTCAGTTGCCCAAAAGTATCATAAACGATAAATTCAGCTGAGTTCCAGGTGAGTCTTCCGTCAAAACCAAATTGGTATGCAGATGAGTGTACAAGCAGTTTTGATTATTTTCAGTTCGTTGCGGCAACCGGCTGTGGGCATGGTGGAGAATTCAGAATTTACACTTAATAATACTTCACCAATTTCATAAAATTTTTGAACAGAATCACTGCAGATGTCAGACATGGCTCAGTGACAAGCCCTTAGCATACTACAGGACTGGAAGTATTCTGAACTTTGGTCAGATAGAGTTCATTGTACATTTCCTACGAAGGAGATTCAATGTGTTGTGGAGCGAGCAGAGCTCTTGTGTTCCGCCACCACAGCGTTGAAGAAAAACTACGAATTCAGACTGGGAAAAGTACTGATCTATGGTATCACAAATACAGCACCATGGTAGGCACCAATTTTAGGTTCAAGAGAAAGCATGAATAACCAGAATCTTGATCGAATGCTGAATCCAGTGACGGAATGGTTTGACGGCAAAGAATATTGGGGGATTCCTACCGGACAGTTCCGGTGTTTTTTTCTTAGTATCGGAACAAATGCTGTCAGTGATGATGGAGCCGTGAAATCGGAAGAAATTCTAAAGGCATCAGAACCGAGTATAAGATTAAAAGGGTTTCCAAAAACAGACCAAATTTCTTGTCCTATATCATGAAGTGAACGCTGGATGCGGATTAGCTGTGGTTGATACGCGTCCGGACGCTGAAGGAGATTTGAAAACTAATCAAGCACAATCGCAGATAGGCGGAACCGGGTGGAACAAATCCGAGAAAGACAAACGTGAGCAGACCACAAACCTTCGGTGTTTCTTAAGGATACAAATTGCAGATGCATGCGCATGGTTTTTTCCAGGAATACTGACAAAGCCTTCACTCGGTGGTAGCAATCTCTTTTAGGAATGGGTAAAAGACTTATTGGTAACAGAATTACATAATCATTTCATTATCTGACTGATATTGTTTTGTGCGAAGCCTCCAATAAGGCACTACCTTAGTTTGAATTCTCTGGATTAGCTTTCTTAAAGTGAATGCGTTTTAATGTTTGCCGGTAATGTGGCTATGCAGGACCTTCTGTTGTCGAGGCCTATGACGAGGCCAATATGAAGCATCAGCCGAGCTCCTAGTGAATTATCAGGGTCCATTTATGTTGGCATAATTAAATAGGGTAAAGGCTCTATACAGTTTTCGAAACAGGTCTCGAGAATTTTATCTTAAAATGGATAGACCTGATTACCACACGGAAAACGCTCGCCTACAGATAATCTGAGGTAGGACATCAGTGTTCAGCTGATTTCATTGCGTTCCTTCGTTTTCGGTCGATCGTTCGCTTTTCGGAATTCGTCGGAAGCCGGCATTTGTCTTGTTATTCTCTTCGCTTCTTTTCCCTGCCCGTTAGGCTTCATCATTATGCAACTGAAGTAAATCGTCTTTGGAAAACATTGGAACTTTTATAAATCCTGTTAACTCAAATAATGGTGCCAGTGCCCCTGCGACAGAAGGTGTGACGAACAGCTTACTGCAGCAGTTCCTCTCGTTTAACCCCACTAACCCCGAAATCACCGCCAACCCTCGACTGAAACCTGTCAAATATTTTCCTTACTGAATGAAATATCTTTTACTTATTTAACTGATGCAGCATTACGTCTAACTTTGTGAGCGCTTTGTTCAACGAGCTGCACAAAGAAAATAATCCATTTACGTCATATGAGAGGATAAAAAGCCATAAAACCCGAGGGGGCAGCTAACACGTGATGTGGATTCCGTGAGTGATGGACGGCACTTTATACTGTCTAACTGCGAGTTATTCACACTGATGACCAGCCAGACGGTTGTTTTCCAACCACCAGCTGGGAGATCACGGGTTCAAAACTCCCTGAAATTTCTCCGGATGTGCACTACTGATGATTCCGGATATGGATGAGGCGGCTGTACAGTTTTTACCAGCTTTTCAGTACAGACTAACCTCACTTGCAAGGGGAAATTTCAAGTGAATTTAAAGCAATAGTTATGCCGCTCCTGTGCTCCGTAAGAGTGGCGAAACTACTCTGGAAACACAAAATCGGTCGCCCACAAAAACCAAGGTGTTCATGATAGAAAATAATGGTTTCCCAATTGCATTCCAAGTGGAACGTGGAACCAGTGTGATGTCTGAGGCTGTATCGAGCTGCAGACGGAAAGGGGGACTATCCACGGGAAGTATGATAATTTCTTTGCGAGTTGCGAAACCCACTTTAAATGATACGAAGACAGAATTCGATCGAATCACTTCCGTTGTGATGTAAGAGCCGTTTTAGGTGCGCTATTTCGATGATAAATCGATTTTTCTCTCTGTGCGAAGCAAAACCCTTCCTCATGACCAGTACGACGGCACGTGTGGCATTGGTCTTTTCCGGACGGGCAAAAGTGAACGTAATGTCAGTCACCACAAGACCAACATGGTGTAGAAGGCTTACTGTGTTCGAAAAAACGCTTTACTCTGATTTCAGTGAACACGGTGCACTATGTCGTATGAGCCAGCTCATACTTGGTCAATCATTGTGCTGTCCTGATTCAGTTGGATGAGGCGGTGACATTCGGCACTGAGCTCCTAGGGGATTGGTTTTGGCTTTTGTTCAAGATTCTGCAATAATCTTGTCTGAATGTTTGCACGACGAGAGGACTGGATGCCAGTTATAAGGTATGTGAATTGATTTTCGTCCATATCACTGAGCTTAAAACGCTCGCATTCTCAACTGACAAGTGTTGTAAAACCGACATAGTCATCATATTTTATGACCAAGTTAAGGCATTTGTATCACATGTTGAACGAGGACGCGTTATCGCCAAAGATTTTCGTAAGGGTCTGGACGGAGCTGTCGAAGTTGAAATCACTGGGCTGCCAAGGCGTTTGGAGCTCCGTCACCTCTAGTTCGATACATTGCACAGTCCTATGAGAATGCTGTAGCAGTTTTCCCCAGTTCCGAGGTTCACTGCCACAGAGGTGTGAGGCAAGGAGATCCACTCTCCCCATTATTATTCATTATGACAATGGATGAGGTTCTTGGATTGTCGATGCCGCAACTGGGATACCAGTTCCACGACACCTTAGTAGATGGTTTTGCTTTCGCTGACGACTGGGTCGTGTGTGCAGAAAGTCAAGCACGCCTTAAAGAGAAGCTTGAAGCTGCTGCGGTCGAGTTGGGAAGAGCTGGCATGAAAATAAACGCCCGAAAGACTAAAGTGATGGTTATTTGTGGGGACAGGAAACATCGGGCAACAGCAGTCTCAGTCGAACCATTTCGCTTTGCCGAGGAACTAATCACTCCTCTGGGTCCGACAGACACTGTA
>NW_008751783.1:40866-54950 GCF_000715545.1 Opisthorchis viverrini
AATGAGAAGAAGCAGAAGTATGGTGCTGATGAATATTCCCTCGCCATAATCTCAGCCCTACATGCCATCGGTTGTGATATCGACTTTTTGGTTCATCAACCGATGATCATCTCTTATCGAGGGATCTGCTTTCCTCAATCCGCTGAGGCTGTTATTGGACTGGGACTTCCTAAGGTCGCAGTCAGTGACTTGTGTTTGCTTGCCATTGTGGGCTCCCTGCGTACTTATGACACTTTTATGCGTGGCACATGGCGTTGAAGGTACATTTTTGCCATTTAATCTCACCCCAGACCCAGTATGACGGTCACTTTGTGCCTGATGTGCGAGTCTTGACTGTGCTAGCGCATACTGCGCCTTGAAGAGCATTCACCATTGTTTGTCCTTTCTTTGGTTGTTAGTCTTTAGACGCCTGTTCCTACACCAAAATCTTTACATACTTTGGGATTCACCTCATCAGACTGGCACTGTCCTTGGCATGATTTCTAATGAGACGTTTCTCTCTTTTCTCCCATATTCTCCTGTTACTCTTTCGCATTCATCGCTTGCATTCACTTCTTATGTTTGTGACCATGCTCTTCAAAAATAAATGATAATGACTATGTAATTCGTGTAACGACTATGTTCAGGTGTGCCAAGTTTTCTGAGTAACAGCCCTACCTTCCATGGGTCATCTTGCTTGGCGAAATCAACTTTGAATATGTCTTGGTACCTTTTGAACCAAGAGTCTGAAGTTCGATTTGCATCCGCGTCAAAAGAAAATTCGGCGATAGAATTACCAATAGAGTCAGTAATTGAAATTGATGGTTGACATATGATGCTTTCTGGAGCCTGAATACTCTGATTTTTTATCAGCGCTTCTATGAATTTTAGTTGCGTGTGCTCAAATTGCTTATGTTGCTGCAGTTGCGCGTGATCAAACTGTCTTTGCTGGTGTTCCAAACTCACTGAAAGTTGAGCAGCTGAAATTGACATCGTGGGAGACTCATCGCGAGTGTTGTGTCGCGTGCTAACTGATTTAAGAGCTTGATGGAATTTATTCTATAGTCTGGTACTTGAGTGGGAAGAACCTCAAGAGAGAGGACAAAGGGTACCAAACGAAGATCGGTTATACTGTAAATGAACCAATCGGAGAAAGAGCGCTGTGACTCAGTTGGCTACAATAAAGAGAAAATGAAATCCCAGTGAAATATTAGAAAGGATGGAACTGTTCGTTGCTGCGTGTTATCAAAAGAATGCGCTGGACAATTGGGGCGACCGGTGAAAATAGTCTACATATCTCGAAATGTGCGTACTCGTTTCGCATCGTGATTCACCCAATGCATCTTACAGGGTTTACAATTTCAAAGTTTAAATCAGTCGTTTTATCGGTGGGAGTCCAGCGGTGAGACTAACGGTGGGCGACGGAATGCGTACATATGATGAGCGCGAAGAATTGAGAGCATGTAGTAAGATCTGTGTCCTATGCACTCATTTACTGACTAAAAAAGTCACTAATCTTCAACTGCATTGTTCGTTTCTTCTGGCCGGCATAAATTCCGAAAATGGAATTTAACTCAGCAGTGGCTTCTATCAGCCACTCAGTTACTAAACTGTGTTTAAGTGCAAAGCGTTTGAGAAGTTTCATTGCTCTGTTTATGTCAATGTGTTAAATCACGTTATCGTTTTTTGCCTCCCCTTTTCCGTCGGCAGAAATGCATGATGGTCCCTATGAGCTAGGGACATTAAGAATGACCTTCCGATTCGTTCAAAGGAGCCGGAGAACATAAAACGAGGCAGATTTTCTCCGCAGTTGTCAAAAATTTTCTATCGGAAGCAGTACTAACATCCTGTCAGCAAAAATCGAGACAAAAATCTGATCGATTGGCTGGACAGCAATGACTTTTATTTGCTTCGGCTTCTCCTCGGCTTATCAATCAAACCGCCCTGATAACTGAAGCAGCAAACCTGAGCTGTTGTTCTCATCGTAACCATGTTGACATTTGTTCATTGGGACGGCAGCTGTTGACAACGTCTAAGCCGACGATGTAAGCAGTTTGCAACACAACGAAATGCACCCGTATTCGTAGACGAGCAGGCCTGATTTGTTAACCGAGGGGTCATCGCCTCCTACCCTCAAAACATACTCCCACTACACCACCATCGTTACCACACACAAAAACAGTTCACGAGAGCACACGTGACGAACTTGGATGGCGGAACGCTTGATAAAAGCCAAACAATCATGGTATCCAAGTGATAAGCGAAGTTCAGCAGTACAGTGACTTAACTGAAGCTGACAAAAGCGTCGACTGAGTAGATTCTCCAAATCACTCGAACTGGTCCACTGGTCTTCCGGGAATTACTTTCCAATCAGCATGAACGTCACAGTACATGTAAAACCTGAGCCACCTACCCACAAAACGCCGCTCGGCCATTCGGCTGACACAACCACATACGTTGCGAACGGTTTATCATTAGCGTTTGTGCTACCGATTGTTTTCCGAACTTTTATAAGACAGCTGTCTTCAGTTATTCTGTCACAAGTTAGATGAGTCAGCATGAAATAGAGGCAATGTTCAGAACCGACCAAGTTGTTATCGTCCCCAAAGGCTTGGTCGGTAGTCAAGGGCTTTAGCGCAAGACCGCATCTCTCTTTCGATACAATAGGTTCATCAGGTCAAATGAATGAACTACCAGATTTGCTGAAGTGAGGGAACACATAGCAAGATCTCTTGTAACGAAGTCCGTGTTAGGTGTCCGTTCAGAGCTCTTGTTGGTTAGTGTGAGCAGATATATCCTACGAGCCGTCACGAAGAGACTAAAAATTACGGTGGTGCGACGGTTTGTTCAACCTGGCGATCAATTGAGCTATACCGGGAGGTGTTCGCGCGACACTCGCAGTCTCTCACGCCATACTGGTCAATGATTAGAGGTTGGACCAAAATAGTTTCCAGGTCCTCCAGTTTGGGGATTATACATGCGTGGCGACTTATCTCGTAAAAACGGTAACGCATGTGCATTTCCCGCCAGACACCGCTGCCTTGCAGTCAGGCTTTTGAGCCTTGGTTGACGTCCCTAGCGTCACCTGTACTTCGTTGCCTTATAGTGGCTCGCGGAAAACTGACTCGAAAACGGCAAGCAAGTTTACGATCTGGTAGGAATCGCACTGACCGAATATCCACACCGTCAGGTGCTAGAACAATACCATTCGTATGAACGACCCACAAGTTCAGTAGTTCTGGATTTTCAAGGCCCACTCGATTCGCTTGACATATCTTCTCCTTGACGCGCTTGCCCATCAAGGAACACCCCTGAACTTTGTGAACATAATAAGTTGCGTGTATTCTCGGACTTCCGGACGTGTCACGGCTTACGGAAAGCTCTCCAAAGGCTTCCGTATACAAAGTATTGTCCGTCAGGGGTACCCACTCTCTCCGTTCCCTTTTTATTTCGTAATCGATGAGATAACAAGACGAGCGCTGACAGGCCCTCATAACCCCTGTGCTCAAATAGCCTGTGACGAAAGCCCTGTCGAACTGGAATACGCAGACAATATCGTTCTCGTCTTCAAAAAGGAGAGGCGTATGTATTTTTGGATGAACTGCCGAAGACATCCCGTCTTCGGTATACAATTTTCACTCACAAAGTGTAAGACGTGGACATGCTGTCATTGAACACGTACCTCAGGATCCAGAGACAGGCAGTTGATGTTGTGGAGCCTTTTACGTGTCTTGGAGGTCGTATTAGTTCTGATTGCAGTGTGACAGTTGAGGTCAACGCACGAATCTGCAGGGTTCGGGTCGCGTTCGCTAAGTAAAGCCACCTATGAATTCAAAGCGGTATATCTCTGAATCTCAAGAGACGTGTGTATCAGGCTACGCTACGCTCTGTTTTGTTGTACGGCTGAGACTTGGCCTTTTCGAGTAGCGGAACTGAGACGTCTTCAGATGTTCGGCAATCGTTGTCTCAGAACCATAGCTCGTATTGGTTGGTGTTGGTGAATCCGTAACGAGGCAATTAGAAAGCGAGCTTTCGGTTGTGCAACGGGTACTTCCAATAGAGTTCGTCTAGCACCAGAAGCTGCTTTGCTTAGGCCATGTATTGCGCATGCTGAACCATCGTCTGCCTAAGACAGTGCTGTTTTGCGCACCCAATTTATAGTAGCGGAAGCAGAGAGCTAGACAGCCCATGACTTGGCCATGAGAGCCACTCGCCCGGTTGGAGGCGCTGTGAGTTATGGATGTTATTCGAAGTCAATGGCGTTCTTGTTGTTAATTTTTATCTAGGTTGCATAAATGAGCGTCCGGAGGTGTAGGCACCTCGGAGTGATTGCAGCAAGGTAGCACTAAGTCCCTTCCCCGTCCGTCTTTATTCTTTTCTTAACAATAAGGCTGTCAAATAAACCATCCCTACCTAAAGCTGCCACCTTGATGTGGTGGTCAGGCTTGAGTGCTGCAATGATCCCGCGGGCTACCCTGGCTGGAACTCAGTTCCACCAGGTGCAACCATGCCAGGAAGGCCAAAGCGGAGCAGTCAGACCAAGAGCAGCGAGACTCTGTGCTGCGAGTAATCGTGCTACGAGGCAGTCTGGGGGTAAAGTCGTACTGTCCTCTGTGACAGGAGTGTGAAGGCAGTAAGGTGACTTCCCCGGGCAACCAGCAGGTCCATATTTATGGAAGCAGCGATGCTGCCTTTACCCGAGAAAGGACAGGTTAGAAAAGGTTGGCCCCAAAATCGCACATTCCGATCACCCAACGGTTGATCATGACCGCCGGCGCATTATCCGATACGGTCGAAATACTTCTAAAACCAAAGAGCCCGGTGTTGCTCAAAAGACACCTGCTGTGCGAAGCCGCCCTAGGAATGAAACAGCAGTGCCTTATTTCCTACGCCCTCGGGCTAAGCCAACCCCCTGCAGCCGAGCATGCCAGACTATTGAGTCATCGGCTCCGGGCAGGGTCCCCAAAGAAAACCCTACTGTCTGCTGCCTCGTGGGTCAGACTTTTGAGCCACAGGCTAGGGGAAGGTTCCCGAACAGAACCCTACGTCCTTCGACTGCCCTGTGGTTCAGACTTTTGAGCTAAAGGCTCAAGGTGGGGTACCTCAACCAAACACCCTCCCTCGGCCTGGGCAACCGGGAAGTATCATTTGCCCGTGCAGTTCGGTGTCCACCGATGTCCCTCCACAACCCCAAATAAATCATGATTGTACTGTAGAGAAACATCAGTGTTGAACAGTGGTCATGCTGTCGATGATGGTGATGATGATCCTACGAGCGATGTGTGGGGTAGTTTGGTAGAGCGCTTTGTCACAATGATCACCATATTTTCATAATCTTACGAATCGGTTTTTGGACAATAAATAAACACATTTCCTTGAAGGTAAGCCCTCACCGATTATTATCCTTCCAGCCATTTCAAGTAAATCATCTTTGCACTGGAAATGGGCAGAAAACAATGGAATTGGTCTACAGAATCAGCCTTTTTCAGAGGGTTCGACGCTGACACGTCCAATCTAACTGGCATTGGCCAGCCAGTTGTCATAAGCATATTCGTGGCATATTTGTGTAGGTCGCCAGAATAGCCATGTGGACAGATAAAAGTAATAACACTTGAACAACATTTTTGTGGAGTCGAACCCTGAATTCCCAATCGGGTATATGGAAAACCAGCTAACTGGGACGATATTGGTGCATGATTAGAAACGAGATAAGAGACAGTTTTTATGTAGTGTAGTTCATGGAAATAACACCTTATCATTAATTTACATCAGGACGGGACATTTAGAAAAAAGAAACGATGATATATACGGTTCGAAGAAGTTGCAGACAGGTCCAGAAGAGGCGATTCCGACCAAGCATCACACGCAATCTAAAGAGGGTTAACTGCCAACTAGAATTAATTGTAAGGGTATGCGAGAGCGATAGATAAAGGTCACTAGATGCCGAGGGAACGGCAAGTGGGACTGGTCGACATACTGTAAATAGAAAAAGCAACCACGGATGAGAAAGCAGGAAAATAATAACGGGAGTACCCTTAACGAAGCGCTTCATTCGCTTCTTAGTTTCGGAGACCACTTGCCCCGGCAAGCGGGTTTTGAACAGAAGGATTCGTGGAACAAACACCCAACAGACTGTGGTTAGCTGGAAAAGGAATAAATAAAAGACGGAATATGCGTCGATGCACATCACTTAGAGGACTAAATTAACTCTTCGTAAGTGAAATAATGCTAGTGAATGCAACAAGAAGGCCCTGACTGAATGACGGGGGTACGCAAATCAGTGCCTAGCATCAGTTCATGGGGTAAAGTCGGTTACACAACATTGTTGTGGTTTTGGAATGAGACATTCATGTCCACGTAGGTGCCCAACAGGTATAATTGACCCAGTCGATACTCACGGCACCCCGCCGCTCCATACTCCACTTTTATAGGCAATCATTACGACAGTCAGTCGTAATAATACCAATACAGAAAAAACCTCTCAGCTGTAGCACCTTTCGGTGTCTAACTGCCACGCCACCAGAAGTGCTGGGATACTGCAAGGTTCCCCAAGCCTAGACAAGAGAAGTCTAGAGGCAGAGGCCGGGTTTGAACCACGGACCTTAAGGCCAGTAAATTCGTGCCCTAACCACTGAGCCAGCTCGCCCCCATACCAATACAATGCTGAGGATGAATGTCGCTTGAAGAGTGCATGGTGCCACATATGAAAACAATTCATGTTAATCCGCAGAAAGTATACTTAGAAAATGTGTCGACAACGAGGTTATGCGTTTTTTAACATTCAGTCGTGGACTGTATGCAGTGACAGGTTAATAATCCCCCACCCCGTTTTAAACCGAATAAACAGCCGTTTCGGATAAGAAGAATACGAAAATGGCAGTGCCAGAGGGGATGAAGAGAAAAGTGAGAGCCAATGACTAAAGTGAGAATGGCTGAACTACCTGAATTATAAATCAAACAAAACTTAGTTGACGTGTACTTGGATGTCCCAAAAATGGAGGTCAGGGTCGACAAAGGTGTCACAACCAATCTAGGTTTGCACGTTTAAACTAGGGAATATCATTCTGAAGGACAAAGCTAACATTCCGAAGAACCTCGAGGAACTCCATAGCCGTTTCGTCCTTGTTGTTTATGATGAGCCTAACGAATCTCGAGGTAGGTCATCATCATCATCATCATCATCATCATCATCATCATCATCATCATCATCATCATCATCATCATCATCATCATCATCATCATCATCATCGACAGCATGACATCAGTGTTCAACACCGATGCTGCACTACCGTAGATTTGAACCTGCAATCCTCCGGATAATAGTTAGGCGCTACCAGTCGGCTACGGATGGCTGATGAGCATCGAACTGAATTGAACTTAAAAATATGTTACCTATCATCTCTTGATGATGTCGCCTGCACCAAATGACCGGGCGTTGACTAATTCTGCGAGTGACCGCCTCTCGTTCATAAAATGCCCTTGTCTGCACATGTTGTCTTATAAGTAGCAAAATTATTTCGAAGTTTTATTTGCGCAGTTCATCCTACAACGAAGTCAGAGGGAAATCACATGGGTTTACCTTGTCTAAGAAGTCAGTCAACACCAAACCATGCGAACCGGATTTGCGCGGTTGAACGATTATTAGCTCCACATCTGATCCAGGCGCAATTTAACCACACCGTTGTTCGCCATCAATAGGTGAATCGCGCTGTTCAGCAATTATTTCAAAAAATAAGGGCCACTGATTAGTGCCAACGAGGAAAAGACCGTAGAGCGCCCCGTGACTCTACAGCATGGGCTAATTCGGGATTGGTAGAGAATTCTTCTGATTCTAACTTTCACCATACCTGAAGGACTGTGTTTGCTGAAGGTTTATTTGCAAACCTACAAGACGATGCCACAGTAATGCACAGGTTCAGCTACTGAGGCTAAGGACAAAGCGTTATTGCAAGAAATACGAGACTGATGCGACCAATGTTAAGCACAAACACATACCACCATGTTCTTCTTGATGATGCACTCTCCGGGTTTCAGCGTCTGGAAAACATTTCAGGCATTCAGGGCAAGCGAATATCTTCGAAGCTGAAGAGAAGTGGAACCAGTGATACTCACAGATTGCACCGGAAATCGTGTTTATTTGTTACACAAAGATTAACTCATAACAAGGCAGTACGGAACTCACTGTTATGCACGGAAAGATTGTGTTCCAGAAGAGCAAACTTTGAGGGAAATAACAAACTGCAGGGAGAGCAAAGGATCAGGGAAGCTGAAACGAAAAACCAAAATTGAGTGTGGGGATAATCAGGCAGCTAGAAAACGGACAGTTGAGTGGACAGGGCCAAGAAAAGATTTCAGGTACCAACGGTAAAGTCATAAATACGAGTCCTGTAAGTAGCTAGCTGTGGGACTTCATTTCCCTATTCAAATTGTCGATAGCTTAGTTAAAGTAGGTAGGCTCATAGGAGGGACGGAAATAGGCCATCAGTTACAAATCAGCTGAAGGAACTAGATGTATCCATCGGTAGCTCACACATTCATGTGCCAAATTTACTGAGCAGGCCAATCAGAAAGATCCTAGCAAACCAGCTAGCAGACCCAAAGCCCTACTCACAGAAGACTTTTTCTAGGAGGGAATGGCACGAAGCATTATGGTAGCATTATGGTGCTATGAACGCAAATCAACCAGAAGCTCCACATACATTTGTTGCAGAATTGCCGCATGCACGATCCACTTTGACAGTGGTATCAATGAAGTCGGTAACTAATACTGAGTAATGGCGTGCGAGTTCTTCCCCCTGCTGCTGGCCAAAACGGTATGTGCTTGTGTGCCCGTAAGTGACCGACCCTTGGACCGGAAGCAAACCAGCTTACATTTGGTTTCGTCGACCCAAACAATCAGTCACCCCTCAGTCTCTGACTGCATAACCCTCAAAACGTACTTATTCCTCAGTCGCTTATTATCCATTTGGTTCGCCGTCTCACATACAGGATGCGATTCTCTCATTGTGAGCAGGAATAAATCGGGGTACGCGACAAATGCTGTTAAGCTGGCGTCGTTGTCAATTCGGCGCCTTACCGAAGCGCAGTGTCTACTGATCGAAGCTCTTGGCAGAACCGTGGCTTGATACCGTGTAGATCGATAGGCAGCTTTCATCCAGAGTACAAGTAAGAATGGCAGAATGCCTCACTTTTTGTGAGTTATGACGGAGCACCACAACTTTAATGTGCCGTGGTTTATGGCTCGGAGTTTCAGTCATCCTGTAGTGGAATAATTAGAAGTGCGAAAAGCATGGGAGGCCACCATTATCACAAGGGTATCGTTCGATTGATAAAGAGGACACATCTACCTCTACGGCTTGAGCCTGAAGTCAACGTAGTACGCGTCCGGTTTGTCCACTTCATTGGTATGGTCAAGACTTCGGCCTAAGACCGTAGACGTCGGTGTATTCCCTTGACTAATCGAATGATGCCCCCGTAACGGCCGCGACATAAGAAAGGTAACGTCTGAAACGACGAACAATTGACCCAAGCCGGAGATCCGTATCTCTTATGGATTCTCAGGCACATGCTGGCACCATTCTACCTTATAAGATACGGCTTCAATATATTGTTGCAAAAAGCCATAAACGGAAAAACTCAATTATATGAAAGAATGAGGAAGCGTAGGTAACAGGTGCTGGAAAGGTTAACTAAAACATGACGGACCCATTTTGGTACGCACCGGTGATCGTAATTTAAAGTTGTCACAAGGGGCCACCGACCTCGAGATAGCTCAGTGGTTAAGGAGCGAAATTACCGACAGGAAGACCCGTGGTTGGAGACCAAGTTGTCACAGGGGCCACCGACCCCCAAGATAGTCAGTGGTTAAGGAGCGAAATTACCGACAGGAAGACCCGTGGTTGGAGACCAATCCCACTACCTCAACTGCTTCTGTTTACGCTTGAACAACGTGGCAGTATCTCAGGCCTCATGCCTCCTTCGGGTGGCATGAAAAATATGCACCGAAAGGATGTTGCATCTGAACGGTTTTTTCCTAACAGGCCACCGGTGAGCAGACTACATAGATGATTACTTTTCGGATTGAATCCCCGTACGAATGCAAAGCCTACCTTTATATACATATTGATGGCCAAGCGACGTATAGCTGCTTGAAAATCTGTGCAAGGGAGTGATGGGTGATTTTCTCGCTGTCAAGTTAAACAGAAAGTGACCAATCGATGATTGCCTAAAGGTGAAGTAAAAAAGGGCATGTTTCCGTACAGATTGAGTCCCACTAACCTGGCGATTCAGCAGACTAGTAAAACATTTTTTTAAATCTTTCCACGACATTTCACTTGTTATTGGGTGACAGGCGATCCAGGCATGCTTAAAGACGGGGATGCTATCGGACACCCAAATATAGATGTGATAAATCTAGAAGGTAAAACTGAGCTTCAAATATAGAGATTCCCCCTCGACTCACTCCACCTCACTTTTCTTGCTAGGCGCCAACATTACATTGACAGTGCTGTACTGTGTCACAAGTCTGGTATGTGAAGAGCCGCCATGCAGCTAATAATAGAAATCAAAAATGACACAAGTGATTCAGCCTAATGACCGTCGTTGTGAGGATGGTTTCGAAGCTGAATTGTGGTCACTGTTCCCACAAAGTGAGTTAGCATGTGTGACAGTAGCAGTCAGAGGAGTTCAACGAGAAAACCAGATAGACACCACGTACTTGCATGAACGGTTTTTGTGTGACGGTTAAATGCGAACTTGGTAGAGAATGTTTTGTTGCACAGTGGACAGATGCATAGTTCAGCACCTAGAAACAAGTTGATCCGGATGACACAAATGGGCATAACATACTTTCGTGGATCAACCGCATATGGCGCTCCAGACCATGTTTAGCGGAGAATTTCTTTCCGCAGCAGTCGCAGGGTAGCACGCGTTCCGTTATACCTGAAATATAAAGATAGGTGGTAACGTTTAAAGGAATACCATTATTGTACTAAATGGTGGACGATACCGAAGAACCAGAAGAGCATTGGACATTGTGTGGAAAACAAGCCTTATGGCATTGTTGACGAATAATGTAACCTACAGAGACAACGTTGTACTATTTCTGTAGACAGCTGGAAAGCGAGTCCGTGGAGTTGGCACAATTGACCTAATAGTTGGGCGCCGATATCACACAGGCATATGTCCTCCAACAGACTACCGAGCCAGATGTCTGACTGAGTAATCAGACTAGAAGCAGTTCGAAGACAAATTTGGTGAAGTGACCACCGCGTTGTGTGTGTGTGTTTCCAAAGAATCCTATGCGTCGTGGTAAACCTTAAGGGATAATACGCCTGGGACTATAAGCGACTTGGGGCCACGAACCAAGACCTGCATTATTCGCCCGTCTGATCAAGTTCAACCCGATGGTCCAGTCAGCTATTTACTCTATTGCTTAACGCGGACGGTCCTCAATCTTAATGAGAAACTACCTGCCGCACCACCCACTAGTGATTTTCTACTCGGAGGGTTGTTCCAAGATAGTACACTTCCATCTTCCACAAGTAGTTGACACTACACAGCGTAAAAAATTAGGCAGCACTTCTGGGTGATGAATATGTTAGCCCTTTGGTTGTACCTTTGTCACAGCTGATCCCCAAAGAAATAGCTCACTCGCTCAGGATAGCTGCAGTAAGGTAAGTGACTTATGTCAATAGACGAATAGTTTGACGGATGTCAAGCAGAAAGTCTTAGATACTGCATTTGGCAATTCAATGTTCGTGTATAAACTTGATTCGAGCGTAAAAATGAATTAGGAACGCCGAAATATTACGGCTCGGTGTAGCAACCACAATCCACCATCCAGTCATCGAAATTCAATCACCAATAAGGTCGATCAAGTTCAGACAATGATTTTTTGGTAGCAAACAGAAGCGTGCGAATAGATTCAAGGCAAATTGTGACTAGGTTTATCAAGTACTGTACTGAATTCAAATAGAGGGAGCTAACCTTCGTGAACTTTCCGAATGTGTCGATGAAGTGCGAACTTCGTGGTAAAACTTCTACCACAGGATTCGCATTTGCTTTCCTCAGCGCCTGAAAAGGTGTGGGTAGTCACCCGAAGAAAATCCAAATAGTTAGGCTTTAGGGAAAAACGGTGAACAGATGCGTAAATGAAAGAGCTTGCATTGCATAGTAAAACGGTGTCTCAAAACAGTATAACAATGCGGATGAGTGGCGGACAGCTCAATCTATCCCGTTATCAAACTTAGCCTTCCGGTGATTCTCCACTTCAAACCCGTTTAGGATTATCGGTCTTTCGTCCAAGCAGTCGAAGAGTTATGACAACGAGAACAACGCATCAACATGCTGGGGCCTTGTAATATACTCTCTCAGCTTGGACTTCTTACACGGTCTCCTGACATTAGTATCTTTTTACGTAAGTTAAAGACTATACATTGCAAAATTATCTTGCACAGAAGTGGCAATTCGCTTAAAGCTTACACGTACGGTACATCCACCTTAATACTCCAGCTAATGCCTGTACTGATAAGCATCGGGTAGGTTTATACGTAGTACATAGGTAGCCTCATTATGGTATGTTGAAAAGCGTATTATCCGTGGAGAAACTTCACATCCCCGATCGGATAAACACTCCACTTAATTATATGGTGCGAAAGGTTCAAGTATGGTCTTCATCATCAAATACAACAAATCAGTAAGCAGAAGAAGAGTAGAGTCCCTTATGGTGCAGAAACTCCCCCAGTCTACGTAATATAAAAAGGATCAACCGAAATTTTACCGAGTGAAATACACTGCTTGCCAAAGATGGACGCAATGTGCCACTGCTATACCCTCGAAAGACAAATCCAGCTATTGAAAGGGTGGATCAACACCGTTCTGGAACAACGCTGATGGGAACCTATATAGCCCTGTGTTCCGATAACGACTCATACCAACATTTTATAAACTGAAGAAAGGTCCAAATTTGAGTGGTTCCACCATAAGATTGGTAGAGTGGCAAACGGCCTAGCGGTCAAGACGCTGGCTCTTGTTTCACATAGGATATCGAAAATTACCCTGGTGACTTCACTAACAGCCGTTTTTTCCGCTCCCGTTTTGTGCACTGTATGAGAAGTTCTCGGACATTTTAGCTGCACTAGCTTTCTCTATTTCCGAAGCCATATGATTCCACTAAACTTTCCTTCCTGCGGATAGACTATCTTTACATGTCGTCTAGCAATCCCTCCAGTGGTGATGGGATCTCGAAAACACATGCCGAGTTGTTTACCGCATGAATGGTAGTACCTACCCCATCCCAGTTTCTGTAGGCATCTTCTGAGGATAAGGTTTTTAAGGCTTCGCATAGGCTTTGCAATGGTCAGTATGATAAGATTGCTCAACTCGTGGGTCAGAAACTTTTGGTGGCCAAGCCAGCTCATTCCGCAAAACGCTGGAAATTTACGCAAAACAGAAGTTAAGGGTTCGTGTGTGGCTTCATGGTCGTACTTTAGTAGTAGGAGCGAGGTTGAGCAACAGCATTCACTATGTATGAATCCAGCACTACTGAGGAACAAGTGGTGATCCATCATGCCCTGAGTTCAAGCAGGAAAGGCAACCAAATTCTGGCTCCAACGAACCGAAACCCTCTACTTGTGCACTGAGGCCGCTGGCGACTAAGACAATAGCTGAACTCCTCATGTTGGATAGGAGGTTCCTGATTCCGAATCACAACAACTGGCTAGTCCGCATAATAATAGCAATAATAATAATAGTCCGTATGCAGGACACAACTAAGGAACGCATATTGCTTCGACTAGTGCAGGTTCTTACGAAGTTAATAAGCGAAAGGCACAAAAGTGATTGTTTACGGCGATCCAGTCAAGTGAGGAAGCCTCAGTACAAGAGCTAAAGCCATACCAACGCCGGCGGTGATAGAGAAAGAAAAAAGAAAAGAAAGTGTTCAGCTGTAGCACCCTTCCGGTGCCTAGCTGCCATGCCACCCGAAGGAAGCACGAGGGCTGGGATACTGCCAGGTTGCCCAAGCCTAGACAGGGAAAGTCGAGTGGCGGAGGTCGGATTCGAACCACGGACCTTCCGGTCAGTAAATTCGCGCTCTAACCACT
>NW_008751783.1:55010-58425 GCF_000715545.1 Opisthorchis viverrini
AAAAAGATAAAGCGTTCAGCTGTAGCACCCTTCCGGTGCCTAACTGCCATGCCACACGAAGGAAGCACGAGGGCTGGGATACTGCCAGGTTGCCCAAGCCTAGACAGGGGAAGCCGAGTGGCGGAGGTCGGATTCGAACAAGGGACCTGCCGGTCAGTAAATTCGCGCTCTAAACACTTGGGCCATCTCGCCACCTCGGCGGAGGTGGTAGCTTCTGCATGATGAGTATAGTACGCTCGACCATCGTGTTCGAGTTTCGGAAACGCGGCAATTATCTGTAAGCAAAGTGTGAAGACTGCACGGCAAAGCAGCTTGTTGGTCAACTTGCACATTGAAAGTCACGATGAAAACATAAGAACGAGGTCTGAGAACCGGATGCGAAGCTGCAGTGAGTGATGGAATTGCTCTTTGGTATCATCTCTTTGGATGCGAGGCTGACGTGACTGTAGCTAGGACTCACAGAGAAATGGGACAGGATGATAGTCAAGAGGTAAAAGATAAAAGATAAAGCGTTCAGCTGTAGCACCCTTCCGGTGCCTAGCTGCCATGCCACCCGAAGGAAGCACGAGGGCTGGGATACTGCCAGGTTGCCCAAGCCTAGACAGGGGAAGTCGAGTGGCGGAGGTCGGATTCGAACCGCGGACCTTCATGTTAGTAATCCGCGCTCTAACCACTTCGGCCATCTCGCCCCCTCGGCCATCTCGCCCTCTAGAGGTGATACTGAAGAAAGGTGGGAGACGTCATCAACAGTCGGTTTCATTTTCTCACCATGCCGTATGCAGCAGGCAAGGCGACCTGGCTGGTGACACCACGCAACGGCAGATTTACTAACTTATTGGTACCCGTACAGTTCATGGTTATCGCGAGTAATGTAGCAATAAGTAATTATGGAAGAAGGCACGAAGGTTGGCAAGGTAATGACAGGGACAACAGGGCACTTAATATCCGCCCGCTGACTGAAGGGGCGGAGTCAACCAGGACATGCAAGCTCAGATCGTAGTTAACCTCGAACGATTGAGGAATACTGCTTTCAAGCTCGACGACGAAAATGGCAACATACTGTCTTGAATCGTATCGGTTTGGTTGGCTATTGCCATAGTATTTCAGTATAGAAGTACGAAAAACAAAGATGATGAGAAAGTGCACAGTGACTTGCATTGGAACGACCGTGTAACTCATACACGGGATTCACTTTGGTAAGCTCCGAAGATTGCAGTATACCTTGCTTAGCTGAGCTTAATGACCAGAGAGACCAAAATAACTGGCTGCAACACGGTAAAACCTTGTGTAAACACATCTAATTCGGGAAAGTCCATCAGATAAGGTACTAGAATACCAGAAGTAAAGAGAGAGATTGTTCAGGTGTAACACATTTTCGGTGCTTAACTGGAATGCCATTCGAAGTAAGCACAAGGACTGGGATACTGCCACGTTCCCCAAGTCTAGATACGGGAAGTTGAGAGGCAGAGGTCGGTTTCGAACTACAGACCTTCCGATCAGTAAATTCGCGCTCTAACCACTGAGCCATCTCGACCCCACTGTAGGAAATACCGTGGTTCAAACCTAACCCTGGCTTCTCGGTTGCTACCGTTTTGGCTTAGGCAACCTGGCATTATATCTCAACACTCGTGTTGCACGCTAGCCATGCGCCACAGCCGAGCTATTACTTAATCATTAGCACGTCCATCTCAGTTGCCTTTTTGCAACAGGTTATACCTGGCAAACCGTTAGCTGATTTCAAGACCAACATGTATATCATATTTTGTTGGCATTGGTTAAGAATCAAAAGTGAAAAGTAATACAAATAAGTTGAGAAAGTGCTGCAAATATGAGGCACCACTGATCCCAGAAGTATGTTCGACTATAATAGCGGAGTACCAAATGACTTACCTTGATGCACAATGCGCATGTGCCTAACCATTCCATGTTTGGTGGTAACCAACTTGCCACACAGTGTACACGAGTGGTTGTTCGGAACTGTATAGAAAAAGCGTACGAGGAAAACTGATAGTTGGCATAAAACATTGTTATTCACCATCAGTTGGTGCGTGGTACTTCACTGTCGTGTACCTGAGAACATTTTAATCCTAAATATTGAATCGGTAAGAACAAGTAATGCGCTTAGTGTCTACACCTTCAGCACCTGCAGGGAACATCTGATTAGAAATGAGAAGGGACATGATTACTGATTTTCACCGAGCAGACCTCTTTAGGTTCCAGCCCGAGGTAGGAATGCATTTACAGCCGGTATTCTTGGAATACACATGTAAATAACCTAAAGCGACACAAGACCTAGAAAAATTGGCTAGTTCAGCAGTCTGCCCACCAAGACAAACAGTGAAAATAAGCAACTAAAGAAATAACTTACTATCCATGAGACTATCTCCGGAAATGAGGGGAAGTTTGAAAGCCGATGAGCAACTTGATCCGCACAGCTACCAAACAAACATGGCCTTGCTAAAACGGATTAAAAGATCGATTAGAGGCTATTGGGTAGGGTAGCATGCCTCACTAAGGGGTTCAAATACAGTGCCTCACAGAAGAACAATTCAAATGTCAAACGCCTGCCAGAGTGCGCCGAGGAAGAGACAGTAAACACACTAGTAGTTCGTTTATCATCATCAGTATTATCGAAAGAATAACATTAGTGATTCTTTGTCACAAAACCATAGTTTTTCAGAAAGACTTTGTGAAGAAAATAAAAATGACCGGGGAAGAAACCTAATTCTAGCAGAACAGAATTATTCCGAGGTACATGCACCCCCAGACACACTCAGGCAACCGGAAGAGAAACTGACAACATGAACGCCACTGACATCGGTTGGCAGCCATATCTTGCAGCGTCTCCAACCAGTCGCGATGGGTATCACGCGGTCCCCATCCCGGAAACCGAGTAGCACCAACAGCACCAAATCTTTTCGCAATCTCCTTCATACCCTTCTGCCAGGTCAAGGGTTAGCCACCCTTTAGCTTCCAACACTCCGAACGGGACACGGAAAAGAACACTCCCTTCGTAAAACAATGGCTCAGCATACGCAACACATGGCCTAACCAACACAGCTTCTGGTATTGAGCAAATTCTTCAATGGAAGTACCGTTGCACAACCAAAAACGCGCTTTCTAATTGACCCGTTACGGATTCGCCGACACCAACCCACACGAGCTATGATTCTGAGACAATTGTATTAAAAGTCCTACAGTGAAGAGGTGAGAAAAAGAGTGGGTGAGGGAGGGGACTTCGGATTCGCCCCAACCCACACGAGCTATGATTCTGAGACAATTGTATTAAAAGTCCTACAGTGAAGAGGTGAGAAAAAGAGTGGGTGAGGGAGGGGACTTAGTGCTGGCCTATGTCAAGCAAGGGGACTTAGTGCTGGCCTATGTCAAGCATACTGAGGTGCCTACACCTCCAACC